>NW_024470787.1:94820-134820 GCF_017639515.1 Carcharodon carcharias | reverse complement strand
GGAGGGGAGGGAAGGGGAGGGGGAGAGAGCGAGGAGGAGGGAAGGGGGAGGGGAGAGAGCGAGGAGGAGGGAAGGGGAGGGGGAGAGAGCGAGGAGGAGGGAAGGGGAGGGGGAGAGAGCGAGGGGGGAGGGGAGGGAAGGGGAGGGGGAGAGTGAGCAGGGAGTGGGATATTAGCGGGGTAGATCTTGCAAACAGGAGAGGAGGCACAATGGGCAGAATGGCCTCCGGCTGTAGCGGCGTCAGTGTGTGAGAGTGCTGTGTTTCTGTTTGCTGCCCAGGTCTCTCTCACCACTCGACGTCTCAGGTAGACAACATTGTCCTGTCCCACCCTCAAGCACCCAGACAGACACTCTCCGGGTCCAGGGTCTCACACCCACCTGAGATCCTGTTTGATTATTAACACTGAACCGTGGCCCTGGCAAAAAACTTCCTGTAAACACAGGCAGCAACGCAGAAGCTGCAGCGAGAGAGACCAGCCCAGGGAGAGAGAGAGAGAGACCAGCCCAGGGAGAGAGAGAGAGAGACCAGCCCAGGGAGAGAGAGAGAGACCAGCCCAGGGAGACAGAGAGAGACCAGCCCAGGGAGAGAGAGAGAGACCAGCCCAGGGAGAGAGAGAGAGACCAGCCCATGGAGAGAGAGAGAGACCAGCCCAGGGACAGAGAGAGACCAGCCCAGGGACAGAGAGAGACCAGCCCAGGGAGAGAGAGAGACCAGCCCAGGGACATAGAGAGAGACCAGCCCAGGGAGAGAGAGAGAGACCAGCCCAGGGAGAGAGAGAGAGAGACCAGCCCAGGGAGAGAGAGAGAGACCAGCCCAGGGAGAGAGAGAGACCAGCCCAGGGAGAGAGAGAGACCAGCCCAGGGAGACAGAGAGAGACCAGCCCAGGGAGACAGAGAGAGACCAGCCCAGGGAGACAGAGAGAGACCAGCCCAGGGAGAGAGAGAGAGACCAGCCCAGGGAGAGAAAGAGAGAGAGACCAGCCCAGGGAGGGAGGGAGAGAGAGAGACCAGCCCAGGGAGACAGAGAGAGACCAGCCCAGGGAGAGAGAGAGAGACCAGCCCAGGGAGAGAGAGAGAGAGAAAGAGACACCAGCCCAGAGAGAGAGAGAGAGAGACCAGCCCAGGGAGAGAGAGAGAGACCAGCCCAGGGAGAGAGAGAGAGAGAGAGAGAGAACAGCCCAGGGAGAGAGAGAGAGAGCGAGAGACCATCCCAGGGAGAGAGAGAGAGAGAGACCAGCCCACGGAGAGAGAGAGAGAGAGACCAGCCCAGGGAGAGAGAGAGAGAGAGACCAGCCCAGGGATAGAGAGAGAGAGAGACCAGCCCAGGGACAGACGAAGACCTGCCCAGGGAGAGAGAGAGACCAGCCCAGGGACAGAGAGAGATAAGAGCCCGGGGAGAGAGAGAGAGAGGGACCAGCCCAGGGAGAGAGAGACCAGCCCAGGGAGAGAGAGAGACCAGCCCAGGGACAGAGGGAGACCAGCCCAGGGACAGAGAGAGAACAGTCCAGGGAGAGAGGGAGACCAGCCCAGGGAGAGAGAGAAAGACCAGCCCAGGGAGAAAGAGAGAGAGAGAGAGAAAAGACCAGGGAGAGAGAGAAACCAGCCCAGGGAGAGAGAGAGACCAGCCGAAGGAGAGAGAGAGAGACTAGCCCAGGGACAGAGAGAGACCAGCCCAGGGAGAGAGAGAGACCAGCCGAAGGAGAGAGAGAGAGACCAGCCCAGGGAGAGAGAGAGACCAGCCCATGGAGAGAGAGAGTGAGCAGCCCAGGGAGAGAGAGAGTCCAGCCCAGGGAGAGAGAGACCAGCCCAGGGACAGAGAGAGACCAGCCCCGGGAGAGAGAGAGACCAGCCCCGGGAGAGAGAGAGACCAGCCCAGGGAGTGAGAGAGACCAGCCCATGGAGAGAGAGAGTGAGCAGCCCAGGGAGAGAGAGAGAGACCAGCCCAGGGAGAGAGAGAGACCAGCCCAGGGAGAGGGAAAGACCAGCCCAGGGACAGAGAGAGACCAGCCAAGGGAGCGAGATGAGAGAGAGACCAGCCCAGGGAGAGAGAGAGAGAGAGAGAGACCAGCCCAGGGAGAGAGATGAGAGAGAGACCAGCCCAGGGAGAGAGAGAGAGAGAGAGAGACCAGCCCAGGGAGAGAGATGAGAGATAGACCAGCCCAGGGAGAGAGAGAGACAGAGAGAGACCAGCCCAGGGAGAGAGATGAGAGAGAGACCAGCCCAGGGAGAGAGAAAGAGAGAGAGAGACCAGCCCAGGGAGAGAGAAAGAGAGTGACCAGCCCAGGGAGAGAGAGAGAGAGAGACCAGCCCAGGGAGAGAGAGAGAGAGAGACCAGCCCAGGGAGAGAGAGAGAGAGAGAGAGAGACCAGCCCAGGGAGAGAGAGAGAGAGAGAGAGACCAGCCCGGGGAGAGAGAGAGAGAGTGACCAGCCCAGGGAGAGAGAAAGAGAGAGAGACCAGCCCAGGGAGAGAGAGAGAGAGAGACCAGCCCAGGGAGAGAGAGAGAGAGAGACCAGCCCAGGGAGAGAGAGAGAGACCAGCCCAGGGAGATAGAGAGACCAGCCCAAAGAGAGAGAGAGAGACCAGCCCAGGGAGAGAGAGAGACCAGCCCAGGGAGAGAGAGAGAGACCAGCCCATGGAGAGAGAGAGACCAGCGCAGGGAGAGAGAGAGATCAGCCCAGGGAGAGTGAGAGAGACCAGCCCCCGGGAGAGAGAGAGACCAGCCCAGGGACAGAGAGAGACCAGCCCAGGGAGAGAGAGACCAGCCCAAGTAGAGGGAGACCAGCCCAAGGAGAGGGAGACCAGCCCAGGGACAGAGAGAGACCAGTCCAGGGAGAGAGGGAGATCAGCCCAGGGACAGAGAGAGAGACCAGCCCAGGGAGAAAGGGAGAGAGAGAGAGACCAGACCAGGGAGAGAGAGAGACCAGCCCAGGGAGAAAGAGAGAGAGAGAGAGACCAGCCCAGGGACAGAGAGAGACCAGCCCATGGACAGAGAGAGACCAGCCCAGGGACAGAGAGAGACCAGCCCAGGGAGAGAGAGAGAGAGAGAGAGAGAGACCAGCCCAGGGAGAGAGATGAGAGAGAGACCAGCCCAGGGAGAGAGAGAGAGAGAGAGAGACCAGCCCGGGGAGAGAGTGAGAGAGTGACCAGCCCAGGGAGAGAGAGACAGAGAGACCAGCCCAGGGAGAGAGAGAGAGAGAGACCAGCCCAGGGAGAGAGAGAGAGAGAGAGAGAAAGACCAGCCCAGGGAGAGAGAGAGAGACCAGCCCAGGGAGATAGAGAGACCAGCCCAAAGAGAGACAGAGAGACCAGCCCAGGGAGAGAGAGAGACCAGCCCAGGGAGAGAGAGAGAGACCAGCCCATGGAGAGAGAGAGACCAGCGCAGGGAGAGAGAGAGATCAGCCCAGGGAGAGAGAGAGAGAGACCAGCACCCGGGAGAGAGAGAGACCAGCCCAGGGACAGAGAGAGACCAGCCCAGGGAGAGAGAGACCAGCCCAAGGAGAGGGAGACCAGCCCAGGGACAGAGAGAGACCAGTCCAGGGAGAGAGGGAGATCAGCCCAGGGACAGAGAGAGAGACCAGCCCAGGGAGAAAGGGAGAGAGAGAGAGACCAGACCAGGGAGAGAGAGAGACCAGCCCAGGGAGAAAGAGAGAGAGAGAGAGACCAGCCCAGGGACAGAGAGAGACCAGCCCATGGACAGAGAGAGACCAGCCCAGGGACAGAGAGAGACCAGCCCAGGGAGAGAGAGAGACAAGCCCAGGGAGAAAGAGAGAAAGCCCAGGGAGAGAGAGACCAGCCGAGGGAGAGAGGGAGAGAGAGAGAGTCCAGAGCAGGGAGAGAGAGAGACCAGACCAGGGACAGAGAGAGACCAGCCCAGGGAGAGAGAGAGACAAGCCCAGGGAGAGAAAGACCAGCCGAGGGAGAGAGAGAGACCAGCCCAGGGAGAGACTAACCCGGGGAGAGAGAGAGAGACCAGCCCAGGGACAGAGAGAGACCAGCCCAGGGACAGAGAGAGACCAGCCCAGGGACAGAGAGAGACCAGCCGAAGGAGAGAGAGAGAGACCAGCCCAGGGACAGAGAGAGACCAGCCCAGGGAGAGAGAGAGACCAGCCCAGGGAGAGAGAGAGACCAGCCCAGGGAGGGAGAGACCAGCCCAGGGACAGAGAGAGACTAGCGCAGGGAGAGAGGGAGAGACCAGCCCAGGGAGAAAGAGAGAGAGAGACCAGACCAGGGAGAGAGAGAGACCAGCCCCGGGAGAGAGAGAGACCAGCCCGGGGAGAGAGAGAGACAAGCCCAGGGAGAGAGAGAGACCAGCCCATGGAGAGAGAGAGAGACCAACACAGGGAGAGAGAGACTAGCCCGGGGAGAGAGAGAGAGACCAGCCCAGGAAGAGAGAGAGAGACCAGCCCAGGGACAGAGAGACCAGCCCAGGGAGAGAGAGAGACCAGCCCAGGGAGAGAGAGAGACCAGCCCAGGGAGAGAGAGAGACCAGCCAAGGGAGAGAGAGAGAGACCAGTCCAGGGTGATAGAGAGAGACCAGCCCAGGGACAGAGTGAGAGACCAGCCCAGGGAGAGAGAGAGAGAGAGACCAGCCCAGCGAGAGAGAGAGAGAGACACCAGTCCAGGGAGAGAGAGAGAGACCAGCCCAGGGAGAGAGAGAGAGAGAGAGACCAGCCCAGGGAGAGAGAGAGAGAGAGACCAGCCCAGGGAGAGAGTGAGAGACAGCCCAGGGAGAGAGAATTACCAGCCCAGGGACAGAGAGAGAGGCCAGCCCAGGGAGAGAGAGACCAGCTCAGGGAGAGAGAGAGAAGAGCCCAGGGAGAGAGAGCGACCAGCCAGGGAGAGAGAGAGACCAGCCCAGGGAGAGAGAGAGACCAGCCCAGGGAGAGAGAGAGAGACCAGCCCAGGGAGAGAGAGAGACCAGCCCAGGGAGAGGGAGAGACCAGCCCAGGGAGAAAGAGAGACCAGCCCATGGAGAGAGAGAGACCAGCCCACGGACAGAGAGAGACCAGCCCAGGGAGAGGGAGATACCAGCCCAGGGAGAGAGAGAGACCAGCCCAGGGAGGGAGAGAGACCAGCCCAGGGAGAGAGTGAGACCAGCCCAGGGAGAGAGAGACAGACCAGCCCAGGGAGAAAGAGAGAGACAGAGAGACCAGACCAGGGAGAGAGAGAGACAAGCCCAGGGAGAGAGAGAGACAAGCCCAGGGAGAGAGAGACCAGCCGAGGGAGAGAGAGAGACCAGCCCAGGGAGACACTAACCCGGGGAGAGAGAGAGAGACCAGCCCAGGGACAGAGAGAGACCAGCCCAGGGACAGAGAGAGACCCGCCCAGGGAGAGAGAGGGAGACCAGCCCAGGGAGAGGGAGAGACCAGCCCAGGGACAGAGAGAGACCAGCCCAGGAAGAGAGAGAGAGAGAGAGACCAGCCCAGGGAGAGAGAGAGAGAGACCAGCCCAGGGAGAGAGAGAGACCAGCCCAGGGAGAGAGGGAGACCAGCCCAGGGAGAGAGAGAGAGAAGCCCAAAGAGAGAGAGAGAGACCAGCCCAGGGAGAGAGAGACACCAGCCCAGGGAGAGAGAGAGACCAGCCCTAGGAGAGGGAGACCAGCCCAGGGAGAGAGGGAGATCAGCCCAGGGACAGAGAGAGACCAGTCTAGGGAGAGAGGGAGATCAGCCCAGGGACAGAGAGAGACCAGTCCAGGGAGAGAGGGAGACCAGCCCAGGGAGAGAGAGAGAGAACAGCCCAGGGAGAGAGGGAGAGAGAGAGAGACCAGACCAGGGAGAGAGAGAGACCAGCCCTGGGAGAAAGAGAGAGAGAGAGAGTCCAGAGCAGGGAGAGAGAGAGACCAGACCAGGGACAGAGAGAGACCAGCCCAGGGCCAGAGAGAGACCAGCCCATGGAGAGAGAGAGAGACCAACACAGGGAGAGAGAGACTAGCCCGGGGAGAGAGAGAGAGACCAGCCCAGGAAGAGAGAGAGAGACCAGCCCAGGGACAGAGAGACCAGCCCAGGGAGAGAGAGAGACCAGCCCAGGGAGAGAGAGAGACCAGCCCAGGGAGAGAGAGAGACCAGCCAAGGGAGAGAGAGAGAGACCAGTCCAGGGTGATAGAGAGAGACCAGCCCAGGGACAGAGTGAGAGACCAGCCCAGGGAGAGAGAGAGAGAGAGACCAGCCCAGCGAGAGAGAGAGAGAGACACCAGTCCAGGGAGAGAGAGAGAGACCAGCCCAGGGAGAGAGAGAGAGAGAGAGACCAGCCCAGGGAGAGAGAGAGAGAGAGACCAGCCCAGGGAGAGAGTGAGAGACCAGCCCAGGGAGAGAGAATTACCAGCCCAGGGACAGAGAGAGAGGCCAGCCCAGGGAGAGAGAGACCAGCTCAGGGAGAGAGAGAGAAGAGCCCAGGGAGAGAGAGCGACCAGCCAGGGAGAGAGAGAGACCAGCCCAGGGAGAGAGAGAGACCAGCCCAGGGAGAGAGAGAGAGACCAGCCCAGGGAGAGAGAGAGACCAGCCCAGGGAGAGGGAGAGACCAGCCCAGGGAGAAAGAGAGACCAGCCCATGGAGAGAGAGAGACCAGCCCACGGACAGAGAGAGACCAGCCCATGGAGAGAGAGATACCAGCCCAGGGAGAGAGAGAGACCAGCCCAGGGAGGGAGAGAGACCAGCCCAGGGAGAGAGTGAGACCAGCCCAGGGAGAGAGAGAGAGACCAGCCCAGGGAGAAAGAGAGAGACAGAGAGACCAGACCAGGGAGAGAGAGAGACAAGCCCAGGGAGAGAGAGAGACAAGCCCAGGGAGAGAGAGACCAGCCGAGGGAGAGAGAGAGACCAGCCCAGGGAGAGACTAACCCGGGGAGAGAGAGAGAGACCAGCCCAGGGACAGAGAGAGACCAGCCCAGGGACAGAGAGAGACCAGCCCAGGGAGAGAGAGGGAGACCAGCCCAGGGAGAGGGAAAGACCAGCCCAGGGACAGAGAGAGACCAGCCCAGGAAGAGAGAGAGAGAGAGAGACCAGCCCAGGGAGAGAGAGAGAGAGACCAGCCCAGGGAGAGAGAGAGACCAGCCCAGGGAGAGAGGGAGACCAGCCCAGGGAGAGAGAGAGAGAAGCCCCAAAGAGAGAGAGAGAGACCAGCCCAGGGAGAGAGAGACACCAGCCCAGGGAGAGAGAGAGACCAGCCCTAGGAGAGGGAGACCAGCCCAGGGAGAGAGGGAGATCAGCCCAGGGACAGAGAGAGACCAGTCTAGGGAGAGAGGGAGATCAGCCCAGGGACAGAGAGAGACCAGTCCAGGGAGAGAGGGAGACCAGCCCAGGGAGAGAGAGAGAGAACAGCCCAGGGAGAGAGGGAGAGAGAGAGAGACCAGACCAGGGAGAGAGAGAGACTAGCCCTGGGAGAAAGAGAGAGAGAGAGAGTCCAGAGCAGGGAGAGAGAGAGACCAGACCAGGGACAGAGAGAGACCAGCCCAGGGCCAGAGAGAGACCAGCCCAGGGACAGAGAGAGACCAGCCCAGGGAGAGAGAGAGACAAGCCCAGGGAGAGAGAGAGACCAGCCCAGGGAGAGAGAGAGAAACCAGCCCAGGGAGAGAGAGAGACCAGCCCAGGGAGGGACAGACCAGCCCAGGGACAGAGAGAGACCAGCCGAAGGAGAGAGAGTGAGACCAGCCCAGGGAGAGAGAGAGACCAGCCCAGGGAGGCAGAGACCAGCCCAGGGACAGAGAGAGACCAGCCCAGGGACAGAGAGAGACCAGCCGAAGGAGAGAGAGAGAGACCAGCCCAGGGAGGGAGAGACCAGCCCAGGGAGAAAGAGAGAGAGAGAGAGAGACCAGCCCAGGGAGAGAGAGAGAGACCAGACCAGGGAGAGAGAGAGACCAGCCCCGGGAGAGAGAGAGACCAGCCCAGGGAGAAAGAGAGAGAGAGAGAGAGACCAGCCCGAGGAGAGAGAGAGAGAGAGACCAGCCCAGGGAGAGAGAGAGACCAGCCCAGGGACAGAGAGAGAGAGAGACCAGCCCAGGGAGAGAGAGAGAGACCAGCCCAGGGACAGAGAGAGAGAGAGACCAGCCCAGGGAGAGAGAGAGAGACCAGCCCAGGGAGAGAGTGAGAGACCAGCCCAGCGAGAGAGAAAGACCAGCCCAGGGAGAGAGAGAGCAGCCCAGGGAGAGAGAGAGATAAGCCCAGGGAGAGAGAGAGAGAGAGACCAGCCCGGGGAGAGAGAGAGAGAGAGACCAGCCCAGGGAGAGAGAGAGAGAGAGACCAGCCCAGGGAGAGAGAGAGAGACCAGCCCAGGGACAGAGAGAGAGAGAGACCAGCCCAGGGAGAGAGAGAGAGACCAGCCCAGGGACAGAGAGAGAGACCAGCCCAGGGAGAGAGAGAGAGCAGCCCAGGGACAGAGAGAGAGAGAGACCAGCCCAGGGAGAGAGAGAGAGACCAGCCCAGGGAGAGAGTGAGAGACCAGCCCAGCGAGAGAGAAAGACCAGCCCAGGGAGAGAGAGAGCAGCCCAGGGAGAGAGAGAGACAAGCCCAGGGAGAGAGAGAGACAAGCCCAGGGAGAGAGAGACCAGCCGAGGGAGAGAGAGAGACCAGCCCAGGGAGAGACTAACCCGGGGAGAGAGAGAGAGACCAGCCCATGGACAGAGAGAGACCAGCCCAGGGACAGAGAGAGACCAGCCGAAGGAGAGAGAGAGAGAACAGCCCAGGGACAGAGAGAGACCAGCCCAGGGAGAGAGAGAGAGACCAGCCCTGGGAGAGAGAGAGACCAGCCCAGGGACAGTGAGAGACCAGCCCAGGGACAGAGAGAGACTAGCGCAGGGAGAAAGAGAGAGAGAGAGAGACCAGACCAGGGAGAGAGAGAGACCAGCCCCGGGAGAGAGAGAGACCAGCCCGGGGAGAGAGAGAGACCAGCCCAGGGAGAGAGATAGACCAGCCCATGGAGAGAGAGAGAGACCAGCACAGGGAGAGAGAGAGAGACCAGCCCAGGGAGAGACAGACCAGCCCCAGGAGAGAGACAGAGACCAGCCCGGGGAGAGAGAGAGAGACAAGCCCAGGGAGAGAGAGAGACCAGCCCAGGGAGAGAGAGAGACCAGCCCAGGGAGAGGGAGAGACCAGCCCAGGGAGAGAGAGAGACCAGCCCAGGGAGAGAGAGAGAGACCAGCCCAGGGACAGAGAGAAACCAGCCCAGGGAGAGAGAGAGAGAGAGAGAGAGACCAGCCCAGGGAGAGAGAGAGAGAGAGGGAGACCAGCCCAGGGAGAGAGGGAGATCAACCCAGGGACAGAGAGAGACCAGTCTAGGGAGAGAGGGAGATCAGCCCAGGGACAGAGAGAGACCAGTCCAGGGAGAGAGGGAGACCAGCCCAGGGAGAGAGAGAGAGAGAACAGCCCAGGGATGAGGGAGAGAGAGAAAGACCAGACCAGGGAGAGAGAGAGACCAGCCCAGGGAGAAAGAGAGAGAGAGAGAGTCCAGAGCAGGGAGAGAGAGAGACCACACCAGGGACAGAGAGAGACCAGCCCAGGGACAGAGAGAGACCAGCCCAGGGAGAGAGAGAGACCAGCCCAGGGAGAGACTAAACCGGGGAGAGAGAGAGAGTACAGCCCAGGGAGAGAGAGAGACCAGCCCAGGGACAGAGAGAGACCAGCCCAGGGAGAGAGAGAAAGACCAGCCCAGGGAGAGAGAGAGACCAGCCCAGGGAGGGAGAGACCAGCCCAGGGACAGAGAGAGACCAGCCCAGGGAAAAAGAGAGACCAGCCGAAGGAGAGAGAGAGAGACCAGCCCAGGGAGAGAGAGAGACCAGCCCAGGGAGAGAGAGAGACCAGCCCAGGGAGAGAGAGAGACCAGCCCAATGACAGAGAAAGACCAGCCCAGGGAGAGAGAGAGACAAGCCCAGGGACAGAGAGAGACCAGCCCAGGGAGAGAGAGAGACAAGCCCAGGGACAGAGAGAGACAAGCCCAGGGAGAGAGAGAGACAAGCCCAGGGAGAGAAAGACCAGCCGAGGGAGAGAGAGAGACCAGCCCAGGGAGAGACTAACCCGGGGAGAGAGAGAGAGACCAGCCCAGGGACAGAGAGAGAGACAGACCAGCCCGGGGAGAGAGAGAGAGAGAGAGACCAGCCCAGGAAGAGAGAGAGAGAGAGACCAGCCCAGGGAGAGAGAGAGAGACCAGCCCAGGGACAGAGAGAGAGAGAGACCAGCCCAGGGAGAGAGAGAGAGACCAGCCCAGGGACAGAGAGAGAGAGAGACCAGCCCAGGGAGAGAGAGAGAGACCAGCCCAGGGAGAGAGTGAGAGACCAGCCCAGGGAGAGAGAGAGCAGCCCAGGGAGAGAGAGAGACAAGCCCAGGGAGAGAGAGAGAGAGAGACCAGCCCGGGGAGAGAGAGAGAGAGAGACCAGCCCAGGGAGAGAGAGAGAGAGAGACCAGCCCAGGGAGAGAGAGAGAGACCAGCCCAGGGACAGAGAGAGAGAGAGACCAGCCCAGGGAGAGAGAGAGAGACCAGCCCAGGGACAGAGAGAGAGAGTGACCAGCCCAGGGAGAGAGAGAGCAGCCCAGGGAGAGAGAGAGACAAGCCCAGGGAGAGAGAGACCAGCCGAGGGAGAGAGAGAGACCAGCCCAGGGAGAGACTAACCCGGGGAGAGAGAGAGAGACCAGCCCATGGACAGAGAGAGACCAGCCCAGGGACAGAGAGAGACCAGCCGAAGGAGAGAGAGAGAGAACAGCCCAGGGACAGAGAGAGACCAGCCCAGGGAGAGAGAGAGAGACCAGCCCTGGGAGAGAGAGAGACCAGCCCAGGGACAGTGAGAGACCAGCCCAGGGACAGAGAGAGACTAGCGCAGGGAGAAAGAGAGAGAGAGAGAGACCAGACCAGGGAGAGAGAGAGACCAGCCCCGGGAGAGAGAGAGACCAGCCCGGGGAGAGAGAGAGACCAGCCCAGGGAGAGAGATAGACCAGCCCATGGAGAGAGAGAGAGACCAGCCCAGGGAGAGAGAGAGAGTCCAGCCCAGGGAGAGACAGACCAGCCCCGGGAGAGAAACAGAGACCAGCCCGGGGAGAGAGAGAGAGACAAGCCCAGGGAGAGAGAGAGACCAGCCCAGGGAGAGAGAGAGACCAGCCCAGGGAGAGAGAGAAACCAGCCCAGGGAGAGGGAGAGACCAGCCCAGGGAGAGAGAGAGACCAGCCCAGGGAGAGAGAGAGAGACCAGCCCAGGGACAGAGAGAGACCAGCCCAGGGAGAGAGAGAGAGAGAGAGAGACCAGCCCAGGGAGAGAGAGAGAGAGAGGGAGACCAGCCCAGGGAGAGAGGGAGATCAACCCAGGGACAGAGAGAGACCAGTCTAGGGAGAGAGGGAGATCAGCCCAGGGACAGAGAGAGACCAGTCCAGGGAGAGAGGGAGACCAGCCCAGGGAGAGAGAGAGAGAGAACAGCCCAGGGATGAGGGAGAGAGAGAAAGACCAGACCAGGGAGAGAGAGAGACCAGCCCAGGGAGAAAGAGAGAGAGAGAGAGTCCAGAGCAGGGAGAGAGAGAGACCACACCAGGGACAGAGAGAGACCAGCCCAGGGACAGAGAGAGACCAGCCCAGGGAGAGAGAGAGACCAGCCCAGGGAGAGACTAAACCGGGGAGAGAGAGAGAGAACAGCCCAGGGAGAGAGAGAGACCAGCCCAGGGACAGAGAGAGACCAGCCCAGGGAGAGAGAGAGAGAACAGCCCAGGGAGAGAGAGAGACCAGCCCAGGGAGGGAGAGACCAGCCCAGGGACAGAGAGAGACCAGCCCAGGGACAGAGAGAGACCAGCCGAAGGAGAGAGAGAGAGACCAGCCCAGGGAGAGAGAGAGACCAGCCCAGGGAGAGAGAGAGACCAGCCCAGGGAGAAAGAGAGACCAGCCCAATGACAGAGAAAGACCAGCCCAGGGAGAGAGAGAGACAAGCCCAGGGACAGAGAGAGACCAGCCCAGGGAGAGAGAGAGACAAGCCCAGGGACAGAGAGAGACAAGCCCAGGGAGAGAGAGAGACAAGCCCAGGGAGAGAAAGACCAGCCGAGGGAGAGAGAGAGACCAGCCCAGGGACAGACTAACCCGGGGAGAGAGAGAGAGACCAGCCCAGGGACAGAGAGAGACCAGCCCAGGGAGAGAGAGAGAGACCAGCCCAGGGAGAGAGAGACCAGCCCAGGGACAGAATGGGACTAGCCCAGGGACAGAGAGAGACCAACCGAAGGAGAGAGAGAGGGACCAGCCCAGGGACAGAGAGAGACTAGCCCAGGGAGAGAGGGAGACCAGCCCATGGAGAGGGAGAGACCAGCCCAGGGAAAGAGAGAGACCAGCCCAGGGAGAGAGAGAGAGAGACCAGCCCAGGGAGAGAGAGAGAGAGAGACCAGCCCAGGGAGAGAGAGAGAGAGAGACCAGCCCGGGGAGAGAGAGAGAGAGAGACCAGCACAGGGAGAGAGAGAGAGAGAGACCAGCCCAGGGAGTGAGAGAGAGACCAGCCCAGGGACAGAGAGAGAGACCAGCCCAGGGACAGAGAGAGAGAGTGAACAGCCCAGGGAGAGAGAGAGAGACCAGCCCAGGGAGAGAGAGAGACCAGCCCAGGGACAGAGAGAGTGAGAGACCAGCCCAGGGAGAGAGTGAGAGACCAGCCCAGGGAGAGAGAAAGACCAGCCCAGGGAGAAAGAGAGAGAGAGAGAGACCAGACCAGAGAGAGAGAGAGAGACCAGCCCCGGGAGAGAGAGAGACAAGCCCAGGGAGAAAGAGAGAGAGAGAGATACCAGACCAGGGAGAGAGAGAGACCAGCCCAGGAAGAGAGAGAGACCAGCCCAGGGAGAGAGAGAGACCAGCCCAGGGAGAGGGAGAGACCAGCCCAGGGACAGAGAGAGACCAGCCCAGGGAGAGAGAGAGGAAGACCAGCCCAGGGAGAGAGAGAGACCAGCCCAGGGATAGAGAGAGAGAGAGAGACCAGCCCGGGGAGAGAGAGAGAGAGAGACCATCCCGGGGAGAGAGTGAGAGACCAGCCCAGGGAGAGAGAGAGAGACCAGCCCAGGGAGAGAGAAAGACCAGCCCAGGGAGAGAGAGACCAGCCCAGGGAGAGAGAGACCAGCCCGGGGAGAGAGAGAGGGAGACCAGCCCGGGGAGAGAGTGAGAGACCAGCCCAGGAAGAGAGAGAGAGACCAGCCCAGGGAGAGAGAGAGACCAGCCCAGGGACAGAGAGACCAGCCCAGGGAGAGAGAGATAGACCAGCCCAGGGTGAGAGAGAGGGACCAGCCCAGGGACAAAGAGGGACAAGCCCAGGGAGAGAGAGAGAGACCAGCGCAGGGAGAGAGAGAGAGAGAGACCAGCCCAGGGAGAGAGAGAGAGAGAGAACAGCCCAGGGAGAGAGAGAGAGACCATCCCAGGGAGAGAGAGAGAGAGAGAGACCAGCCCAGGGAGAGAGAGAGAGACCAGCCCAGGGAGAGAGAGAGAGACCAGACAAGGAAGAGAAAATTACCAGCCCAGGGACAGAGAGAGCGACCAGCCCAGGGAGAGAGAGAGAACAGCCCAGGGAGAGAGAGAGAGACCAGCCCAGGGAGAGAGAGAGACCTGCCCAGGGAGAGAGAGAGACGAGCCCGGGGAGACAGAGAGACCAGACCAGGGAGAGAGAGAGAGAGAAACCAGCCCAGGGAGAGAGAGAGAGAGAGACCAGCCCAGGGAGAGAGAGAGAGACCAGCCCAGGGAGAGAGAGAGAGAGAGACCAGCCCAGGGAGAGAGAGAGAGAGTGAGAGACCAGTCCAGGGAGAGAGAGAGAGAGACCAGCCCAGGGAGAGAGAGACCAGCCCAGGGACAGAGAGAGAGACCAGCCCAGGGAGAGAGAGAGACCAGCCCAGGGAGAGAGAGTGACCAGCCCAGGGAGAGAGAGAGAACAGCCCAGGGAGAGAGAGAGACCAGCCCAGGGAGAGAGAGAGAGACCAGCCCAGGGAGAGGGAGACCAGCCCAGGGAGAGAGAGAGAGACCAGCCCAGGTAGAGAGAGAGACCAGCCCAGGGAGAGAGAGAGACCAGCACAGGGAGAGAGAGACCAGCCCAGGGAGAGAGAGAGACCAGCCCAGGGACATAGAGAGAGACCAGCCCAGGGAGAGAGAGAGAGACCAGCCCAGGGAGAGAGAGAGAGACCAGCCCAGGGAGAGAGAGTGACCAGCCCAGGGAGAGAGAGAGACCAGCCCAGGGAGAGAGAGAGACCAGCCCAGGGAGAGAGAGAGAGACCAGCCCAGGGACAGAGAGAGACCAGCCCAGGGAGAGAGAGAGACCAGCCCCGGGAGAGAGAGAGTCCAGCCCAGGGAGAGAGAGAGAGAGAGAGAGACCAACCCAGGGAGAGAGAGAGACCAGCCCAGGAAGAGAGAGAGACCAGCCCAGGGACAGAGAGAGACCAGCCCAGGGAGAGGGAGAGACCAGCCCAAGGAGAGAGAGAGGAAGACCAGCCCAGGGAGAGAGAGAGAGAGAGAACGGCCCGGGGAGAGAGAGAGGGAGAGACCAGCCCAGGGACAGAGAGAGAGAGAGAGACCAGCCCGGGGAGAGAGAGAGAGAGAGACCATCCCGGGGAGAGAGTGAGAGACCAGCCCAGGGAGAGAGAGAGAGACCAGCCCAGGGAGAGAGAAAGACCAGCCCAGGGAGAGAGAGACCAGCCCAGGGAGAGAGAGACCAGCCCGGGGAGAGAGAGAGAGAGACCAGCCCGGGGAGAGAGTGAGAGACCAGCCCAGGAAGAGAGAGAGAGACCAGCCCAGGGAGAGAGAGAGACCAGCCCAGGGACAAAGAGGGACAAGCCCAGGGAGAGAGATAGAGACCAGCGCAGGGAGAGAGAGAGAGAGAGACCAGCCCAGGGAGAGAGAGAGAGAGAGAACAGCCCAGGGAGAGAGAGAGAGACCATCCCAGGGAGAGAGAGAGAGAGAGAGACCAGCCCAGGGAGAGAGAGAGAGAGAGACCAGCCCAGGGAGAGAGAGAGAGACCAGACAAGGAAGAGAAAATTACCAGCCCAGGGACAGAGAGAGCGACCAGCCCAGGGAGAGAGAGAGAGACCAGCCCAGGGAGAGAGAGAGAACAGCCCAGGGAGAGAGAGAGAGACCAGCCCAGGGAGAGAGAGAGACCTGCCCAGGGAGAGAGAGAGACGAGCCCGGGGAGAGAGAGAGACCAGACCAGGGAGAGAGAGAGAGAGAAACCAGCCCAGGGAGAGAGAGAGAGAGAGACCAGCCCAGGGAGAGAGAGAGAGACCAGCCCAGGGAGAGAGAGAGAGAGAGACCAGCCCAGGGAGAGAGAGAGAGAGTGAGAGACCAGCCCAGGGAGAGAGAGAGAGACCAGCCCAGCGCGAGAGAATTACCAGCCCAGGGACAGAGAGAGAGACCAGCCCAGGGAGAGAGAGAGAGACCAGCCCAGCGCGAGAGAATTACCAGCCCAGGGACAGAGAGAGAGACCAGCCCAGGGAGAGAGAGAGACCAGCCCAGCGCGAGAGAATTACCAGCCCAGGGACAGAGAGAGAGACCAGCCCAGGGAGAGAGAGAGACCAGCCCAGGGAGAGAGAGAGACCAGCCCAGGGAGAGAGAGAGAACAGCCCAGGGAGAGAGAGAGAGACCAGCCCAGGGAGAGAGAGAGAGACCAGCCCAGGGAGAGAGAGAGAGACCAGCCCAGGGAGAGAGAGAGAGACCAGCCCAGGGAGAGAGAGAGAGACCAGCCCAGGGAGAGAGACAGAACAGCCCAGGGAGAGAGAGAGACCAGCCCAGGGAGAGAGAGAGACCAGCCCAGGGAGAGAGAGAGAGACCAGCCCAGGGACAGAGAGAGACCAGCCCAGGGAGAGAGAGAGACCAGCCCAGGGAGAGAGACAGACCAGCCCCGGGAGAGAGAGAGTCCAGCCCAGGGAGAGAGAGAGAGAGAGAGAGACCAGCCCAGGGAGAGAGAGAGAGACCAGCCCAGGAAGAGAGAGAGACCAGCCCAGGGACAGAGAGAGACCAGCCCAGGGAGAGGGAGAGACCAGCCCAGGTAGAGAGAGAGAGAGAACAGCCCAGGGAGAGAGAGAGAGAGAGACCAGCCCAGGGAGAGAGATAGAGACCAGCCCAGGGAGAGAGTGGGAGAGAGAGACCAGCCCAGGGCGAGAGAGAGAGAGAGACCAGCCCAGGGAGAGAGAGAGAGAGAGAGCAGCCCAGGGAGAGAGAGAGAGAGAGACCAGCCCGGGGAGAGAGAGAGAGACCAGCCCAGGGACAGAGAGAGAGAGAGACCAGCCCAGGGAGAGAGAGAGAGACCAGCCCAGGGAGAGAGAGAGACCAGCCCAGGGAGAGAGAGAGACCAGCCCAGGGAGAGAGAGAGAGACCAGCCCAGGGAGAGAGAGAGAGACCAGCCCAGGGAGAGAGAGAGAGACCAGACCAGGGAGAGAGAGAGAGACCAGCCCAGGGAGAGAGAGAGAGACCAGCCCAGGGAGAGAGAGAGAACAGCCCAGGGACAGATAGAGACCAGCCCAGGGAGAGAGAGAGAGAGACCAGCCCAGGGAGAGAGAGAGAGACCAGCCCAGGGAGAGAGAGAGAGACCAGCCCAGGGAGAGAGAGAGAACAGCCCAGGGAGAGAGAGAGACCAGCCCAGGGAGAGAGAGAGACCAGCCCAGGGAGAGAGAGAGAGACCAGCCCAGGGACAGAGAGAGACCAGCCCAGGGAGAGAGAGAGACCAGCCCAGGGAGAGAGACAGACCAGCCCCGGGAGAGGGAGAGTCCAGCCCAGGGAGAGAGAGAGAGAGAGAGAGACCAGCCCAGGGAGAGAGAGAGACCAGCCCAAGAAGAGAGAGAGACCAGCCCAGGGACAGAGAGAGACCAGCCGAGGGAGAGGGAGAGACCAGCCCAGGAAGAGAGAGAGAGAGAACAGCCCAGGGAGAGAGAGAGAGAGAGACCAGCCCAGGGAGAGAGAGAGAGACCAGCCCAGGGAGAGAGAGAGAGAGAGAGACCAGCCCAGGGAGAGAGTGAGAGAGAGAGACCAGCCCAGGGCGAGAGAGAGAGAGAGACCAGCCCAGGGAGAGAGAGGGAGAGAGACCAGCCCAGGGAGAGAGAGAGAGAGAGACCAGCCCAGGGACAGAGAGAGAGAGAGACCAGCCCGGGGAGAGAGAGAGAGAGAGACCAGCCCAGGGAGAGAGTGAGAGACCAGCCCAGGGAGAGAGAGAGAGACCAGCCCAGGGAGAGAGAGAGAGACCAGCCCAGGGAGAGAGAGAGACCAGCACAGGAAGAGAGAGACCAGCCCAGGGAGAGAGAGACCAGCCCAGGGACAGAGAGAGAGACTAGCCCAGGGAGAGAGAGAGAGAGAGACCAGCCCAGGGAGAGAGAGAGAGAGAGTGACCAGCCCAGGGAGAGAGAGAGACGAGCCCAGGGAGAGAGAGAGAGAGAGAGAGACCAGCCCGGAGAGAGAGAGAGAGAGAGAGACCAGCCCGGGGAGAGAGTGACAGACCAGCCCAGGGAGAGAGTGAGAGACCAGCCCAGGGAGAGGGAGAGAGACCAGCCCAGCGACAGAGAGAGACCAGCCCAGGGGGAAAGAGACCAGCCCGGGGAGAGAGAGAGAGACCAGCCCGGGGAGAGTGAGAGAGAAGCCCAGGGAGAGAGGGAGAGACCAGCCCATGGACAGAGATAGACCAGCCCAGGGAGAGAGAGAGAGAGAGAACAGCCCAGGGGGAGAGAGAGACAGAGAGAGACCATCCCAGGGAGAGAGAGAGAGAGAGACCAGCCCAGGGAGAGAGAGAGAGAGAGACCAGACCGGGGAGAGAGAGAGAGAGAGACCAGCCCGGGGAGAGAGAGAGAGACCAGCCCAGGGACAGAGAGAGAGAGAGACCAGCCCGGGGAGAGAGAGAGAGAGACCATCCCAGGGAGAGGGAGAGACCAGCCCAGGGAGAGAGAGAGACCAGCCTGGAGAGAGAGAAACCAGCACAGCGAGAGAGATAGACCAGCCCAGGGAGAGAGAGACCAACCCAGGGAGAGAGAGAGAAAGTGCAGTCCAGGGACAGAGAGACCAGCCCAGGGACAGAGAGAGACCAGCCCAGGGAGAGAGAGAGAGAGAGACCAGCCCAGGGAGAGAGAGAGAGAGAGAGAGAGACCAGCCGAGAGAGAGAGAGAGAGAGACCAGCCCAGGGAGAGAGAGAGACCAGCCCAGGGAGAGAGAGAGACCAGCCCAGGGACAGAGAGAGACCAGCCCAGGGAGAGTGAGAGACCAGCCCAGGGAGAGAGACAGACCAGCCCCGGGAGAGAGAGAGTCCAGCCCAGGGAGAGAGAGAGAGAGAGAGAGACCAGCCCAGGGAGAGAGAGAGACCAGCCCAGGAAGAGAGAGAGACCAGCCCAGGGACAGAGAGAGACCAGCCCAGGGAGAAAGAGAGAGAGAGAGAGACCAGACCAGAGAGAGAGAGAGAGACCAGCCCCGGGAGAGAGAGAGACAAGCCCAGGGAGAAAGAGAGAGAGAGAGATACCAGACCAGGGAGAGAGAGAGACCAGCCCAGGAAGAGAGAGAGACCAGCCCAGGGAGAGAGAGAGACCAGCCCAGGGAGAGGGAGAGACCAGCCCAGGGACAGAGAGAGACCAGCCCAGGGAGAGAGAGAGGAAGACCAGCCCAGGGAGAGAGAGAGACCAGCCCAGGAATAGAGAGAGAGAGAGAGACCAGCCCGGGGAGAGAGAGAGAGAGAGAGACCATCCCGGGGAGAGAGTGAGAGACCAGCCCAGGGAGAGAGAGAGAGACCAGCCCAGGGAGAGAGAAAGACCAGCCCAGGGAGAGAGAGACCAGCCCAGGGAGAGAGAGACCAGCCCGGGGAGAGAGAGAGAGAGACCAGCCCGGGGAGAGAGTGAGAGACCAGCCCAGGAAGAGAGAGAGAGACCAGCCCAGGGAGAGAGAGAGACCAGCCCAGGGACAGAGAGACCAGCCCAGGGAGAGAGAGATAGACCAGCCCAGGGTGAGAGAGAGGGACCAGCCCAGGGACACAGAGGGACAAGCCCAGGGAGAGAGAGAGAGACCAGCGCAGGGAGAGAGAGAGAGAGAGACCAGCCCAGGGAGAGAGAGAGAGAGAGAACAGCCCAGGGAGAGAGAGAGAGACCATCCCAGGGAGAGAGAGAGAGAGAGAGACCAGCCCAGGGAGAGAGAGAGAGACCAGCCCAGGGAGAGAGAGAGAGACCAGACAAGGAAGAGAAAATTACCAGCCCAGGGACAGAGAGAGCGACCAGCCCAGGGAGAGAGAGAGAACAGCCCAGGGAGAGAGAGAGAGACCAGCCCAGGGAGAGAGAGAGACCTGCCCAGGGAGAGAGAGAGACGAGCCCGGGGAGACAGAGAGACCAGACCAGGGAGAGAGAGAGAGAGAAACCAGCCCAGGGAGAGAGAGAGAGAGAGACCAGCCCAGGGAGAGAGAGAGAGACCAGCCCAGGGAGAGAGAGAGAGAGAGACCAGCCCAGGGAGAGAGAGAGAGAGTGAGAGACCAGCCCAGGGAGAGAGAGAGAGAGACCAGCCCAGCGCGAGAGAATTACCAGCCCAGGGACAGAGAGAGAGACCAGCCCAGGGAGAGAGAGAGACCAGCCCAGGGAGAGAGAGAGACCAGCCCAGGGAGAGAGAGAGAACAGCCCAGGGAGAGAGAGAGACCAGCCCAGGGAGAGAGAGAGAGACTAGACCAGGGAGAGAGAGAGACCAGCCCAGGGAGAGAGAGAGAGACCAGCCCAGGGAGAGAGAGAGAGACCAGCCCAGGGAGAGAGAGAGAACAGCCCAGGGACAGAGAGAGACCAGCCCAGGGAGAGAGAGAGAGACCAGCCCAGGGAGAGAGAGAGAGACCAGCCCAGGGAGAGAGAGAGAGACCAGCCCAGGGAGAGAGAGAGAGACCAGCCCAGGGAGAGAGAGAGAACAGCCCAGGGAGAGAGAGAGACCAGCCCAGGGAGAGAGAGAGACCAGCCCAGGGAGAGAGAGAGAGACCAGCCCAGGGAGAGAGAGAGACCAGCCCAGGGAGAGAGAGAGACCAGCACAGGGAGAGAGAGAGACCAGCCCAGGGAGAGAGAGAGAGAGAGAGAGACTAGACCAGGGAGAGAGAGAGACCAGCCCAGGAAGAGAGAGAGACCAGCCCAGGGACAGAGAGAGACCAGCCCAGGGAGAGGGAGAGACCAGCCCAAGGAGAGAGAGAGGAAGACCAGCCCAGGGAGAGAGAGAGAGAGAGAACGGCCCGGGGAGAGAGAGAGGGAGAGACCAGCCCAGGGACAGAGAGAGAGAGAGAGACCAGCCCGGGGAGAGAGAGAGAGAGAGACCATCCCGGGGAGAGAGTGAGAGACCAGCCCAGGGAGAGAGAGAGAGACCAGCCCAGGGAGAGAGAAAGACCAGACCAGGGAGAGAGAGACCAGCCCAGGGAGAGAGAGACCAGCCCGGGGAGAGAGAGAGAGAGACCAGCCCGGGGAGAGAGTGAGAGACCAGCCCAGGAAGAGAGAGAGAGACCAGCCCAGGGAGAGAGAGAGACCAGCCCAGGGACAAAGAGGGACAAGCCCAGGGAGAGAGATAGAGACCAGCGCAGGGAGAGAGAGAGAGAGAGACCAGCCCAGGGAGAGAGAGAGAGAGAGAACAGCCCAGGGAGAGAGAGAGAGACCATCCCAGGGAGAGAGAGAGAGAGAGAGACCAGCCCAGGGAGAGAGAGAGAGAGAGACCAGCCCAGGGAGAGAGAGAGAGACCAGACAAGGAAGAGAAAATTACCAGCCCAGGGACAGAGAGAGCGACCAGCCCAGGGAGAGAGAGAGAGACCAGCCCAGGGAGAGAGAGAGAACAGCCCAGGGAGAGAGAGAGAGACCAGCCCAGGGAGAGAGAGAGACCTGCCCAGGGAGAGAGAGAGACGAGCCCGGGGAGAGAGAGAGACCAGACCAGGGAGAGAGAGAGAGAGAAACCAGCCCAGGGAGAGAGAGAGAGAGAGACCAGCCCAGGGAGAGAGAGAGAGAGCAGCCCAGGGAGAGAGAGAGAGAGAGACCAGCCCAGGGAGAGAGAGAGAGAGTGAGAGACCAGCCCAGGGAGAGAGAGAGAGACCAGCCCAGCGCGAGAGAATTACCAGCCCAGGGACAGAGAGAGAGACCAGCCCAGGGAGAGAGAGAGAGACCAGCCCAGCGCGAGAGAATTACCAGCCCAGGGACAGAGAGAGAGACCAGCCCAGGGAGAGAGAGAGACCAGCCCAGCGCGAGAGAATTACCAGCCCAGGGACAGAGAGAGAGACCAGCCCAGGGAGAGAGAGAGACCAGCCCAGGGAGAGAGAGAGACCAGCCCAGGGAGAGAGAGAGAACAGCCCAGGGAGAGAGAGAGAGACCAGCCCAGGGAGAGAGAGAGAGACCAGCCCAGGGAGAGAGAGAGAGACCAGCCCAGGGAGAGAGAGAGAGACCAGCCCAGGGAGAGAGAGAGAGACCAGCCCAGGGAGAGAGACAGAACAGCCCAGGGAGAGAGAGAGACCAGCCCAGGGAGAGAGAGAGACCAGCCCAGGGAGAGAGAGAGAGACCAGCCCAGGGACAGAGAGAGACCAGCCCAGGGAGAGAGAGAGACCAGCCCAGGGAGAGAGACAGACCAGCCCCGGGAGAGAGAGAGTCCAGCCCAGGGAGAGAGAGAGAGAGAGAGAGAGACCAGCCCAGGGAGAGAGAGAGACCAGCCCAGGAAGAGAGAGAGACCAGCCCAGGGACAGAGAGAGACCAGCCCAGGGAGAGGGAGAGACCAGCCCAGGTAGAGAGAGAGAGAGAACAGCCCAGGGAGAGAGAGAGAGAGAGACCAGCCCAGGGAGAGAGATAGAGACCAGCCCAGGGAGAGAGTGGGAGAGAGAGACCAGCCCAGGGCGAGAGAGAGAGAGAGACCAGCCCAGGGAGAGAGAGAGAGAGAGAGCAGCCCAGGGAGAGAGAGAGAGAGAGACCAGCCCAGGTACAGAGAGAGAGACCAGCCCAGGTGGAGAGAGAGAGAGAGAGACCAGCCCAGGGAGAGAGAGAGAGACCAGCCCAGGGAGAGAGAGAGACCAGCACAGGGAGAGAGAGAGACCAGCCCAGGTACAGAGAGAGTGACCAGCCCAGGTGGAGAGAGAGAGAGAGACCAGCCCAGGTGGAGAGAGAGAGAGAGACCAGCCCAGGGAGAGAGAGAGAGACCAGCCCAGGGAGAGAGAGAGAGACCAGCCCAGGGAGAGAGAGAGAACAGCCCAGGGACAGATAGAGACCAGCCCAGGGAGAGAGAGAGAGAGACCAGCCCAGGGAGAGAGAGAGAGACCAGCCCAGGGAGAGAGAGAGAGACCAGCCCAGGGAGAGAGAGAGAACAGCCCAGGGAGAGAGAGAGAGACCAGCCCAGGGACAGAGAGAGACCAGCCCAGGGAGAGAGAGAGACCAGCCCAGGGAGAGAGACAGACCAGCCCCGGGAGAGGGAGAGTCCAGCCCAGGGAGAGAGAGAGAGAGAGAGAGACCAGCCCAGGGAGAGAGAGAGACCAGCCCACGAAGAGAGAGAGACCAGCCCAGGGACAGAGAGAGACCAGCCGAGGGAGAGGGAGAGACCAGCCCAGGAAGAGAGAGAGAGAGAACAGCCCAGGGAGAGAGAGAGAGAGAGACCAGCCCAGGGAGAGAGAGAGAGACCAGCCCAGGGAGAGAGAGAGAGAGAGAGACCAGCCCAGGGAGAGAGTGAGAGAGAGAGACCAGCCCAGGGCGAGAGAGAGAGAGAGACCAGCCCAGGGAGAGAGAGGGAGAGAGACCAGCCCAGGGAGAGAGAGAGAGAGAGACCAGCCCAGGGACAGAGAGAGAGAGAGACCAGCCCGGGGAGAGAGAGAGAGAGAGACCAGCCCAGGGAGAGAGTGAGAGACCAGCCCAGGGAGAGAGAGAGATACCAGCCCAGGGAGAGAGAGAGAGACCAGCCCAGGGAGAGAGAGAGACCAGCCCGGGGAGAGAGAGAGAGAGAGACCAGCCCAGGGAGAGAGAGACCAGCCCAGGGACAGAGAGAGAGACCAGCCCAGGGAGAGAGAGAGAGAGAGACCAGCCCAGGGAGAGAGAGAGAGAGAGTGACCAGCCCAGGGAGAGAGAGAGACGAGCCCTGGGAGAGAGAGAGAGAGAGAGAGACCAGCCCGGAGAGAGAGAGAGAGAGAGAGACCAGCCCGGGGAGAGAGTGACAGACCAGCCCAGGGAGAGAGTGAGAGACCAGCCCAGGGAGAGGGAGAGAGACCCGCCCAGAGACAGAGAGAGACCAGCCCAGGGGGAAAGAGACCAGCCCGGGGAGAGAGAGAGAGACCAGCCCGGGGAGAGTGAGAGAGAAGCCCAGGGAGAGAGGGAGAGACCAGCCCATGGACAGAGATAGACCAGCCCAGGGAGAGAGAGAGAGAGAGAACAGCCCAGGGGGAGAGAGAGACAGAGAGAGACCATCCCAGGGAGAGAGAGAGAGAGAGACCAGCCCAGGGAGAGAGAGAGAGAGAGACCAGACCGGGGAGAGAGAGAGAGAGAGACCAGCCCGGGGAGAGAGAGAGAGACCAGCCCAGGGACAGAGAGAGAGAGAGACCAGCCCGGGGAGAGAGAGAGAGAGACCATCCCAGGGAGAGGGAGAGACCAGCCCAGGGAGAGTGAGAGACCAGCCTGGAGAGAGAGAAACCAGCACAGCGAGAGAGGTAGACCAGCCCAGGGAGAGAGAGACCAACCCAGGGAGAGAGAGAGACCAGCCCAGGAAGAGGGAGAGACCAGCCCAGGGACAGAGAGAGACCAGCCCAGGGAGAGAGAGAGAGAGACCAGCCCAGGGAGAGAGAGAGAGAGAGAGAGAGACCAGCCGAGAGAGAGAGAGAGAGAGACCAGCCCAGGGAGAGAGAGAGACCAGCCCAGGGAGAGAGAGAGACCAGCCCAGGGACAGAGAGAGACCAGCCCAGGGAGAGTGAGAGACCAGCCCAGGGAGAGAGACAGACCAGCCCCGGGAGAGAGAGAGTCCAGCCCAGGGAGAGAGAGAGAGAGAGAGAGACCAGCCCAGGGAGAGAGAGAGACCAGCCCAGGAAGAGAGAGAGACCAGCCCAGGGACAGAGAGAGACCAGCCCAGGGAGAGGGAGAGACCAGCCCAGGAAGAGAGAGAGAGAGAACAGCCCAGGAAGAGAGAGAGAGAGAACAGCCCAGGGAGAGAGAGAGAGAGAGACCAGCCCAGGGAGAGAGAGAGAGAGAGACCAGCCCAGGGAGAAAGAGAGAGAGAGACCAGCCCGGGGAGAGAGAGAGAGACCAGCCCAGGGACAGAGAGAGAGAGAGACCAGCCCAGGGAGAGAGAGAGAGACCAGCCCAGGGAGAGAGAGAGAGACCAGCCCAGGGAGAGAGAGAGAGACCAGCCCAGGGAGAGAGAGAGAGACCAGCCCAGGGAGAGAGAGAGAGACCAGCCCAGGGAGAGAGAGAGAACAGCCCAGGGACAGAGAGAGACCAGCCCAGGGAGAGAGAGAGAGAGACCAGCCCAGGGAGAGAGAGAGAGACCAGCCCAGGGAGAGAGAGAGAGACCAGCCCAGGGAGAGAGAGAGAGACCAGCCCAGGGAGAGAGAGAGAACAGCCCAGGGAGAGAGAGAGACCAGCCCAGGGAGAGAGAGAGAGACCAGCCCAGGGACAGAGAGAGACCAGCCCAGGGAGAGAGAGAGACCAGCCCAGGGAGAGAGACAGACCAGCCCCGGGAGAGGGAGAGACCAGCCCAGGAAGAGAGAGAGAGAGAGAGAGACCAGCCCAGGGAGAGAGAGAGACCAGCCCAGGAAGAGAGAAAGAGAGACCAGCCCAGGAAGAGAGAGAGACCAGCCCAGGAAGAGAGAGAGACCAGCCCAGGGACAGAGAGAGACCAGCCGAGGGAGAGGGAGAGACCAGCCCAGGAAGAGAGAGAGAGAGAACAGCCCAGGGAGAGAGAGAGAGAGAGACCAGCCCAGGGAGAGAGAGAGAGACAGACCAGCCCGGAGAGAGAGAGAGAGAGAGAGACCAGCCCGGGGAGAGAGAGAGAGACCAGCCCTGGGACAGAGAGAGACCAGCCCAGGGAGAGAGAGAGACCAGCCCAGGGAGAGAGACAGACCAGCCCCGGGAGAGGGAGAGACCAGCCCAGGAAGAGAGAGAGAGAGAGAGAGACCAGCCCAGGGAGAGAGAGAGACAAGCCCAGGAAGAGAGAAAGAGAGACCAGCCCAGGAAGAGAGAGAGACCAGCCCAGGAAGAGAGAGAGACCAGCCCAGGAAGAGAGAGAGAGAGAACAGCCCAGGAAGAGAGAGAGAGAGAGACCAGCCCAGGGAGAGAGAGAGAGACCAGCCCAGGGAGAGAGAGAGAGACCAGCCCAGGGAGAGAGAGAGAGAGAGAGAGACCAGCCCAGGGAGAGAGTGAGAGAGAGAGACCAGCCCAGGGCGAGAGAGAGAGAGAGACCAGCCCAGGGAGAGAGAGGGAGAGAGACCAGCCCAGGGAGAGAGAGAGAGAGAGACCAGCCCAGGGACAGAGAGAGAGAGAGACCAGCCCGGGGAGAGAGAGAGAGAGAGACCAGCCCAGGGAGAGAGTGAGAGACCAGCCCAGGGAGAGAGAGAGAGACCAGCCCAGGGAGAGAGAGAGAGACCAGCCCAGGGAGAGAGAGAGACCAGCCCGGGGAGAGAGAGAGAGAGAGACCAGCCCAGGGAGAGAGAGACCAGCCCAGGGACAGAGAGAGAGACCAGCCCAGGGAGAGAGAGAGAGAGAGACCAGCCCAGGGAGAGAGAGAGAGAGAGTGACCAGCCCAGGGAGAGAGAGAGACGAGCCCAGGGAGAGAGAGAGAGAGAGAGAGAGACCAGCCCAGGGAGAGAGAGAGAGAGTGACCAGCCCAGGGAGAGAGAGAGAGAGAGAGCAGCCCAGGGAGAGAGAGAGAGAGAGACAAGCCCAGGGACAGTGAGAGAGACAGACCAGCCCGGGGAGAGAGAGAGAGAGAGAGACCAGCCCGGGGAGAGAGTGAGAGACCAGCCCAGGGAGAGAGTGAGAGACCAGCCCAGGGAGAGAGAGAGAGACCAGCCCAGCGACAGAGAGAGACCAGCCCAGGGGGAAAGAGACCAGCCCGGGGAGAGAGAGAGAGACCAGCCCGGGGAGAGTGAGAGAGAAGCCCAGGGAGAGAGGGAGAGACCAGCCCATGGACAGAGATAGACCAGCCCAGGGAGAGAGAGAGAGAGAGAACAGCCCAGGGGGAGAGAGAGGCAGAGAGAGACCATCCCAGGGAGAGAGAGAGAGAGAGACCAGCCCAGGGAGAGAGAGAGAGACCAGCCCAGGGACAGAGAGAGAGAGAGACCAGCCCAGGGAGAGAGAGAGAGATCAGTCCAGGGAGAGAGAGAGACCAGCCCAGGGACAGAGAGAGAGAGAGACCAGCCCGGGGAGAGAGAGAGAGAGAGACCAGCCCGGGGAGAGAGAGAGAGACCAGCCCAGGGACAGAGAGAGAGAGAGACCAGCCCAGGGAGAGAGAGAGAGACCATCCCAGGGAGAGGGAGAGACCAGCCCAGGGAGAGTGAGAGACAAGCCCAGGGAGGGAGGGAGAGACCAGCCCATGGACAGAGAGAGACCAGCCCAGGGAGAGAGAGAGAGAGAACAGCCCAGGGAGAGAGAGAGAGAGAGAGAGAGACCAGCCCAGGGAGAGAGAGAGAGAGAGACCAGCCCAGAGAGAGAGAGTGAGAGAGAGAGACCAGCCCAGGGAGAGAGAGGGAGAGAGACCAGCCCAGGGAGAAAGAGAGAGAGAGACCAGCCCAGGGACAGAGAGAGAGAGAGACCAGCCCGGGGAGAGAGAGAGAGAGAGAGACCAGCCCAGGGAGAGAGTGAGAGACCAGCCCAGGGAGAGAGAGAGAGACCAGCCCAGGGAGAGAGAGAGAGACCAGCCCAGGGAGAGAGAGAGACCAGCCCGGGGAGAGAGAGAGAGAGAGACCAGCCCAGGGAGAGAGAGACCAGCCCAGGGACAGAGAGAGAGACCAGCCCAGGGAGAGAGAGAGAGAGAGACCAGCCCAGGGAGAGAGAGAGAGAGAGTGACCAGCCCAGGGAGAGAGAGAGACGAGCCCAGGGAGAGAGAGAGAGAGAGAGAGACCAGCCCAGGGAGAGAGAGAGAGAGAGTGACCAGCCCAGGGAGAGAGAGGGAGAGAGACAAGCCCAGGGACAGAGAGAGAGACAGACCAGCCCGGAGAGAGAGAGAGAGAGAGAGAGACCAGCCCGGGGAGAGAGTGAGAGACCAGCCCAGGGAGAGAGTGAGAGACCAGCCCAGGGAGAGGGAGAGAGACCAGCCCAGCGACAGAGAGAGACCAGCCCAGGGGGAAAGAGACCAGCCCGGGGAGAGAGAGAGAGACCAGCCCGGGGAGAGTGAGAGAGAAGCCCAGGGAGAGAGGGAGAGACCAGCCCATGGACAGAGATAGACCAGCCCAGGGAGAGAGAGAGAGAGAGAACAGCCCAGGGGGAGAGAGAGACAGAGAGAGACCATCCCAGGGAGAGAGAGAGAGAGAGACCAGCCCAGGGAGAGAGAGAGAGAGAGACCAGACCGGGGAGAGAGAGAGAGAGAGACCAGCCCGGGGAGAGAGAGAGAGACCAGCCCAGGGACAGAGAGAGAGAGAGGCCAGCCCAGGGAGAGAGAGAGAGAGACCATCCCAGGGAGAGGGAGAGACCAGCCCAGGGAGAGTGAGAGACCAGCCTGGAGAGAGAGAAACCAGCACAGCGAGAGAGGTAGACCAGCCCAGGGAGAGAGAGACCAACCCAGGGAGAGAGAGAGACCAGCCCAGGAAGAGGGAGAGACCAGCCCAGGGAGAGAGACAGACCAGCCCCGGGAGAGAGAGAGTCCAGCCCAGGGAGAGAGAGAGAGAGAGAGAGACCAGCCCAGGGAGAGAGAGAGACCAGCCCAGGAAGAGAGAGAGACCAGCCCAGGGACAGAGAGAGACCAGCCCAGGGAGAGGGAGAGACCAGCCCAGGAAGAGAGAGAGAGAGAACAGCCCAGGAAGAGAGAGAGAGAGAACAGCCCAGGGAGAGAGAGAGAGAGAGACCAGCCCAGGGAGAGAGAGAGAGAGAGAGACCAGCCCAGGGAGAGAGTGAGAGAGAGAGACCAGCCCAGGGCGAGAGAGAGAGAGAGACCAGCCCAGGGAGAGAGAGAGAGAGAGACCAGCCCAGGGAGAGAGAGAGAGAGAGACCAGCCCGGGGAGAGAGAGAGAGACCAGCCCAGGGACAGAGAGAGAGAGAGACCAGCCCAGGGAGAGAGAGAGAGACCAGCCCCGGGAGAGAGAGAGAGACCAGCCCAGGGAGAGAGAGAGAGACCAGCCCAGGGAGAGAGAGAGAGACCAGCCCAGGGAGAGAGAGAGAGACCAGCCCAGGGAGAGAGAGAGAACAGCCCAGGGACAGAGAGAGACCAGCCCAGGGAGAGAGAGAGAGAGACCAGCCCAGGGAGAGAGAGAGAGACCAGCCCAGGGAGAGAGAGAGAGACCAGCCCAGGGAGAGAGAGAGAGACCAGCCCAGGGAGAGAGAGAGAACAGCCAAGGGAGAGAGAGAGACCAGCCCAGGGAGAGAGAGAGACCAGCCCAGGGAGAGAGAGAGAGACCAGCCCAGGGACAGAGAGAGACCAGCCCAGGGAGAGAGAGAGACCAGCCCAGGGAGAGAGACAGACCAGCGCCGGGAGAGGGAGAGACCAGCCCAGGAAGAGAGAGAGAGAGAGAGAGACCAGCCCAGGGAGAGAGAGAGACCAGCCCAGGAAGAGAGAAAGAGAGACCAGCCCAGGAAGAGAGAGAGACCAGCCCAGGAAGAGAGAGAGACCAGCCCAGGGACAGAGAGAGACCAGCCGAGGGAGAGGGAGAGACCAGCCCAGGAAGAGAGAGAGAGAGAACAGCCCAGGGAGAGAGAGAGAGAGAGACCAGCCCAGGGAGAGAGAGAGAGACCAGCCCAGGGAGAGAGAGAGAGAGAGAGAGAGACCAGCCCAGGGAGAGAGTGAGAGAGAGAGACCAGCCCAGGGCGAGAGAGAGAGAGAGACCAGCCCAGGGAGAGAGAGGGAGAGAGACCAGCCCAGGGAGAGAGAGAGAGAGAGACCAGCCCAGGGACAGAGAGAGAGAGAGACCAGCCCGGGGAGAGAGAGAGAGACCAGCCCAGGGAGAGAGAGAGAGACCAGCCCAGGGAGAGAGAGAGACCAGCCCGGGGAGAGAGAGAGAGAGAGACCAGCCCAGGGAGAGAGAGACCAGCCCAGGGACAGAGAGAGAGACCAGCCCAGGGAGAGAGAGAGAGAGAGACCAGCCCAGGGAGAGAGAGAGAGAGAGTGACCAGCCCAGGGAGAGAGAGAGACGAGCCCAGGGAGAGAGAGAGAGAGAGAGAGACCAGCCCAGGGAGAGAGAGAGAGAGTGACCAGCCCAGGGAGAGAGAGAGAGAGAGAGCAGCCAAGGGAGAGAGAGAGAGTGAGACAAGCCCAGGGACAGTGAGAGAGACAGACCAGCCCGGGGAGAGAGAGAGAGAGAGAGAAAGCCCGGGGAGAGAGTGAGAGACCAGCCCGGGGAGAGTGAGAGAGAAGCCCAGGGAGAGAGGGAGAGACCAGCCCATGGACAGAGATAGACCAGCCCAGGGAGAGAGAGAGAGAGAGAACAGCCCAGGGGGAGAGAGAGGCAGAGAGAGACCATCCCAGGGAGAGAGAGAGAGAGAGACCAGCCCAGGGAGAGAGAGAGAGACCAGCCCAGGGACAGAGAGAGAGAGAGACCAGCCCAGGGAGAGAGAGAGAGATCAGTCCAGGGAGAGAGAGAGACCAGCCCAGGGACAGAGAGAGAGAGAGACCAGCCCGGGGAGAGAGAGAGAGAGAGACCAGCCCGGGGAGAGAGAGAGAGACCAGCCCAGGGACAGAGAGAGAGAGAGACCAGCCCAGGGAGAGAGAGAGAGACCATCCCAGGGAGAGGGAGAGACCAGCCCAGGGAGAGTGAGAGACAAGCCCAGGGAGGGAGGGAGAGACCAGCCCATGGACAGAGAGAGACCAGCCCAGGGAGAGAGAGAGAGAGAACAGCCCAGGGAGAGAGAGAGAGAGAGAGAGAGCAGCCCAGGGAGAGAGAGAGAGAGAGACCAGCCCAGAGAGAGAGAGAGAGAGAGAGAGACCAGCCCGGGGAGAGAGAGAGAGACCAGCCCAGGGACAGAGAGAGAGACCAGCCCAGGGAGAGAGAGACCAGTCCAGGGAGAGAGAGAGAGACCAGCCCAGGGAGACAGAGAGACCAGCCCAGGGAGACAGAGAGAGACCAGCCCAGGGACAGAGAGAGACCAGCCCAGGGAGAGAGAGAGAGACCAGCCCAGGGTGTGAGAAACGAGCCCAGGGAGAGAGAGAGACCAGCCCAGGGTGTGAGAGAAGAGCCCGGGGAGAGAGAGAGAGGCCTGCCCAGGGAGACAGAGAGACCAGCCCAGGGACAGAGAGAGACCAGCCCAGGGAGACAGAGAGACCAGCCCAGGGAGAGAGAGAGAGACCAGCCCAGGGAGAGAGTGAGAGACCAGCTCAGGGAGAGAGAGAGAGACCGGACCAGGGAGAGAGAGAGAGAGAGACCAGCCCAGGGAGAGAGAGAGAGACCAGCCCAGGGAGAGAGTGAGAGACCAGCCCAGGGAGAGAGAGAGAGAACAGACCAGGGAGAGAGAGAGAGAGAGACCAGCCCAGGGAGAGAGAGAGAGACCAGCCCAGGGAGAGGGAGAGACCAGCCCAGGAAGAGAGAGAGAGAGACCAGCCCAGGGAGAGAGAGAGAGAGAGACCAGCCCAGGGAGACAGAGAGACCAGCCCAGGGACAGAGAGAGACCAGCCCAGGGAGACAGAGAGACCAGCCCGGGGAGAGAGAGAGAGAGAGACCAGCCCAGGGACAGAGAGAGAGAGAGACGAGCCCAGGGAGAGAGAGAGAGAGAGACCAGCCCAGGGAGACAGAGAGACCAGCCCAGGGACAGAGAGAGACCAGCCCAGGGAGACAGAGAGACCAGCCCGGGGAGAGAGAGAGAGAGAGAGACCAGCCCAGGGAGAGAGAGAGAGAGACCAGCCCGGGGAGAGAGAGAGAGACCAGCCCTGGGAGAGAGAGAGAGAGAGACCAGCCCGGGGAGAGAGAGAGAGACCAGCCCAGGGAGAGTGAGACCAGCCCAGGGAGAGATAGAGAGACCAGCCCAGGGAGAGAGAGAGAGAGAGACCAGCACGGGGAGAGAGAGAGAGACCAGCCCAGGGAGAGTGAGACCAGCCCAGGGAGAGAGAGAGAGAGAGAGAGAGAGAGAGACCAGTCCAGGGAGAGAGAGAGAGACCAGCCCAGGGAGAGAGAGAGAACAGCCCAGGGAGAGAGAGAGACCAGCCCAGGGAGAGAGAGAGAGAGAGACGAGCCCGGGGAGAGAGAGAGAGACCAGCCCAGGGAGAGTGAGACCAGCCCAGGGAGAGATAGAGAGACCAGCCCAGGGAGAGAGAGAGAGAGAGAGAGAGACCAGCCGAGAGAGAGAGAGAGAGAGACCAGCCCAGGGAGAGAGAGAGACCAGCCCAGGGAGAGAGAGAGACCAGCCCAGGGAGAGAGAGAGACCAGCCCAGGGACAGAGAGAGACCAGCCCAGGGAGAGAGAGAGACCAGCCCAGGGAGAGAGACAGACCAGCCCCGGGAGAGAGAGAGTCCAGCCCAGGGAGAGAGAGAGAGAGAGAGAGACCAGCCCAGGGAGAGAGAGAGACCAGCCCAGGAAGAGAGAGAGACCAGCCCAGGGAGAGAGAGAGAGACCATCCCAGGGAGAGGGAGAGACCAGCCCAGGGAGAGTGAGAGACAAGCCCAGGGAGGGAGGGAGAGACCAGCCCATGGACAGAGAGAGACCAGCCCAGGGAGAGAGAGAGAGAGAACAGCCCAGGGAGAGAGAGACAGAGAGAGAGAGCAGCCCAGGGAGAGAGAGAGAGAGAGACCAGCCCAGAGAGAGAGAGAGAGAGAGAGAGACCAGCCCGGGGAGAGAGAGAGAGACCAGCCCAGGGACAGAGAGAGAGACCAGCCCAGGGAGAGAGAGACCAGTCCAGGGAGAGAGAGAGAGACCAGCCCAGGGAGACAGAGAGACCAGCCCAGGGAGACAGAGAGAGACCAGCCCAGGGACAGAGAGAGACCAGCCCAGGGAGAGAGAGAGAGACCAGCCCAGGGTGTGAGAAACGAGCCCAGGGAGAGAGAGAGACCAGCCCAGGGTGTGAGAGAAGAGCCCGGGGAGAGAGAGAGAGGCCTGCCCAGGGAGACAGAGAGACCAGCCCAGGGACAGAGAGAGACCAGCCCAGGGAGACAGAGAGACCAGCCCAGGGAGAGAGAGAGAGACCAGCCCAGGGAGAGAGTGAGAGACCAGCTCAGGGAGAGAGAGAGAGACCGGACCAGGGAGAGAGAGAGAGAGAGACCAGCCCAGGGAGAGAGAGAGAGACCAGCCCAGGGAGAGAGTGAGAGACCAGCCCAGGGAGAGAGAGAGAGAACAGACCAGGGAGAGAGAGAGAGAGAGACCAGCCCAGGGAGAGAGAGAGAGACCAGCCCAGGGAGAGGGAGAGACCAGCCCAGGAAGAGAGAGAGAGAGACCAGCCCAGGGAGAGAGAGAGAGAGAGACCAGCCCAGGGAGACAGAGAGACCAGCCCAGGGACAGAGAGAGACCAGCCCAGGGAGACAGAGAGACCAGCCCGGGGAGAGAGAGAGAGAGAGACCAGCCCAGGGACAGAGAGAGAGAGAGACGAGCCCAGGGAGAGAGAGAGAGAGAGACCAGCCCAGGGAGACAGAGAGACCAGCCCAGGGACAGAGAGAGACCAGCCCAGGGAGACAGAGAGACCAGCCCGGGGAGAGAGAGAGAGAGAGAGACCAGCCCAGGGAGAGAGAGAGAGAGACCAGCCCGGGGAGAGAGAGAGAGACCAGCCCTGGGAGAGAGAGAGAGAGAGACCAGCCCGGGGAGAGAGAGAGAGACCAGCCCAGGGAGAGTGAGACCAGCCCAGGGAGAGATAGAGAGACCAGCCCAGGGAGAGAGAGAGAGAGAGACCAGCACGGGGAGAGAGAGAGAGACCAGCCCAGGGAGAGTGAGACCAGCCCAGGGAGAGAGAGAGAGAGAGAGAGAGAGAGAGACCAGTCCAGGGAGAGAGAGAGAGAGAGACCAGCCCAGGGAGAGAGAGAGACCAGCCCAGGGACAGACGAAGACAAGCCCAGGGAGAGAGAGGGAATAGCCCAGAGACAGAGAGAGACCAGCCCAGGGAGAGAGAGACCAGACCAGGGAGAGAGAGACCAGCCCAGGGAGAGAGAGAGACCAGCCTGGAGAGAGAGAAACCAGCACAGCGAGAGAGGTAGACCAGCCCAGGGAGAGAGAGACCAACCCAGGGAGAGAGAGAGACCAGCCCAGGAAGAGGGAGAGACCAGCCCAGGGACAGAGAGAGACTAGCCCAGGGAGAGAGAGAGAGAGACCAGCCCAGGGAGAGAGAGAGAGAGAGAGAGAGACCAGCCGAGAGAGAGAGAGAGAGAGACCAGCCCAGGGAGAGAGAGAGACCAGCCCGGGGAGAGAGAGAGACCAGTCCAGGGAGAGAGAGAGACCAGCCCAGGGACAGAGAGAGACCAGCCCAGGGAGAGAGAGAGACCAGCCCAGGGAGAGAGACAGACCAGCCCCGGGAGAGAGAGAGTCCAGCCCAGGGAGAGAGAGAGAGAGAGAGAGACCAGCCCAGGGAGAGAGAGAGACCAGCCCAGGAAGAGAGAGAGACCAGCCCAGGGACAGAGAGAGACCAGCCCAGGGAGAGGGAGAGACCAGCCCAGGAAGAGAGAGAGAGAGAACAGCCCAGGGAGAGAGAGAGAGAGAGACCAGCCCAGGGAGAGAGAGAGAGACCAGCCCAGGGAGAGAGAGAGAGAGAGAGACCAGCCCAGGGAGAGAGTGAGAGAGAGACCAGCCCAGGGAGAGAGAGAGAGCGAGAGACCAGCCCAGGGAGAGAGAGAGAGAGAGACCAGCCCGGGGAGAGAGAGAGAGACCAGCCCAGGGACAGAGAGAGAGAGAGAGACCAGCCCAGGGAGAGAGAGAGAGACCAGCCCAGGGAGAGAGAGAGACCAGCCCAGGGAGAGAGAGAGACCAGCCCAGGGAGAGAGAGAGAGACCAGCCCAGGGAGAGAGAGAGAGACCAGCCCAGGGAGAGAGAGAGAGACCAGCCCAGGGAGAGAGAGAGAGACCAGCCCAGGGAGAGAGAGAGAGACCAGCCCAGGGAGAGAGAGAGAGACCAGCCCAGGGAGAGAGAGAGACCAGCCCAGGGACAGAGAGAGACCAGCCCAGGGAGAGAGAGAGAGAGACCAGCCCAGGGAGAGAGAGAAAGTCCAGCCCAGGGAGAGAGAGAGAGACCAGCCCAGGGAGAGAGAGAGAGACCAGCCCAGGGAGAGAGAGAGAACAGCCCAGGGAGAGAGAGAGACCAGCCCAGGGAGAGAGAGAGACCAGCCCAGGGAGAGAGAGAGAGACCAGCCCAGGGACAGAGAGAGACCAGCCCAGGGAGAGAGAGAGACCAGCCCAGGGAGAGAGACAGACCAGCCCCGGGAGAGGGAGAGACCAGCCCAGGAAGAGAGAGAGAGAGAGAGAGACCAGCCCAGGGAGAGAGAGAGACCAGCCCAGGAAGAGAGAAAGAGAGACCAGCCCAGGAAGAGAGAGAGACCAGCCCAGGAAGAGAGAGAGACCAGCCCAGGGACAGAGAGAGACCAGCCGAGGGGGAGGGAGAGACCAGCCCAGGAAGAGAGAGAGAGAGAACAGCCCAGGGAGAGAGAGAGAGAGAGAGACCAGCCCAGGGAGAGAGTGAGAGAGAGAGACCAGCCCAGGGCGAGAGAGAGAGAGAGACCAGCCCAGGGAGAGAGAGGGAGAGAGACCAGCCCAGGGAGAGAGAGAGAGACCAGCCCAGGATGAGAGAGAGACCAGCCCAGGGACAGAGAGAGACCAGCCGAGGGAGAGGGAGAGACCAGCCCAGGAAGAGAGAGAGAGAGAACAGCCTAGGGAGAGAGAGAGAGAGAGACCAGCCCAGGGAGAGAGAGACAGACCAGCCCAGGGAGAGAGAGAGAGAGAGAGACCAGCCCAGGGAGAGAGTGAGAGAGAGAGACTAGCCCAGGGCGAGAGAGAGAGAGAGACCAGCCCAGGGAGAGAGAGGGAGAGAGACCAGCCCAGGGAGAGAGAGAGAGAGAGACCAGCCCAGGGACAGAGAGAGAGAGAGACCAGCCCGGGGAGAGAGAGAGAGAGAGACCAGCCCAGGGAGAGAGTGAGAGACCAGCCCAGGGAGAGAGAGAGACCAGCCCGGGGAGAGAGAGAGAGAGAGACCAGCCCAGGGAGAGAGAGACCAGCCCAGGGACAGAGAGAGAGACCAGCCCAGGGAGAGAGAGAGAGAGAGAGACCAGCCCAGGGAGAGAGAGAGAGAGAGTGACCAGCCCAGGGAGAGAGAGAGACGAGCCCAGGGAGAGAGAGAGAGAGAGAGAGACGAGCCCAGGGAGAGAGAGAGAGAGAGAGTGACCAGCCCAGGGAGAGAGAGAGAGAGCAGCCCAGGGAGAGAGAGAGAGAGAGACCAGCCCAGGGACAGAGAGAGAGACAGACCAGCCCGGGGAGAGAGAGAGAGAGAGAGACCAGCCCGGGGAGAGAGTGAGAGACCAGCCCAGGGAGAGAGTGAGAGACCAGCCCAGGGAGAGAGAGAGAGACCAGCCCAGCGACAGAGAGAGACCAGCCCAGGGGGAAAGAGACAAGCCCGGGGAGAGAGAGAGAGACCAGCCCGGGGAGAGTGAGAGAGAAGCCCAGGGAGAGGGGGAGAGACCAGCCCATGGACAGAGATAGACCAGCCCAGGGAGAGAGAGAGAGAGAGAACAGCCCAGGGGGAGAGAGAGACAGAGAGAGACCATCCCAGGGAGAGAGAGAGAGAGAGACCAGCCCAGGGAGAGAGAGAGAGAGAGACCAGACCGGGGAGAGAGAGAGAGAGAGACCAGCCCGGGGAGAGAGAGAGAGACCAGCCCAGGGACAGAGAGAGAGAGAGAGACCAGCCCAGGGAGAGAGAGAGAGACCAGCCCAGGGAGAGGGAGAGACCAGCCCAGGGAGAGTGAGAGACAAGCCCAGGGAGAGAGGGAGAGACCAGCCCATGGACAGAGAGAGACCAGCCCAGGGAGAGAGAGAGAGAGAACAGCCCAGGGAGAGAGAGAGAGAGAGAGAGACCAGCCCAGGGAGAGAGAGAGAGACCAGCCCAGGGAGAGAGAGAGAGAGAGAGAGACAAGCCCGGGGAGAGAGAGAGAGACCAGCCCAGGGAGACAGAGAGACCAGCCCAGGGAGAGAGAGAGAGACCAGCCCAGGGACAGAGAGAGACCAGCCCAGGGAGAGAGAGAGAGACCAGCCCAGAGTGTGAGAGACGAGCCCAGGGAGAGAGAGAGACCGGCCCAGGGTGTGAGAGAAGAGCCCGGGGAGAGAGAGAGTGGCCTGCCCAGGGAGACAGAGAGACCAGCCCAGGGACAGAGAGAGACCAGCCCAGGGAGACAGAGAGACCAGCCCAGGGAGAGAGAGAGAGACCAGCCCAGGGAGAGAGTGAGAGACCAGCCCAGGGAGAGAGAGAGAGACCAGACCAGGGAGAGAGAGAGAGAGAGACCAGCCCAGGGAGAGAGAGAGAGACCAGCCCAGGGATAGAGTGAGAGACCAGCCCAGGGAGAGAGAGAGAGAACAGACCAGGGAGAGAGAGAGAGAGAGACCAGCCCAGGGAGAGAGAGAGAGACCAGCCCAGGGAGAGAGTGAGAGACCAGCCCAGGGAGAGAGAAAGAGACCAGACCAGGGAGAGAGAGAGAGAGAGACCAGCCCAGGGAGAGAGAGAGAGAGAGACCAGCCCAGGGAGAGAGAGAGAGAGAGACCAGCCCAGGGAGAGAGAGAGACCAGCCCAGGGACAGAGAGAGACCAGCCCAGGGAGACAGAGAGACCAGCCCGGGGAGAGAGAGAGAGAGAGACCCGCCCAGGGACAGAGAGAGAGAGAGACCTGCCCAGGGAGAGAGAGAGAGAGAGACCAGCCCAGGGAGATAGAGAGACCAGCCCAGGGACAGAGAGAGACCAGCCCAGGGAGACAGAGAGACCAGCCCGGGGAGAGAGAGAGAGAGAGAGACCAGCCCAGGGAAAGAGAGAGAGAGACCAGCCCGGGGAGAGAGAGAGAGACCAGCCCTGGGAGAGAGAGAGAGAGAGACCAGCCCGGGGAGAGAGAGAGAGACCAGCCCAGGGAGAGTGAGACCAGCCCAGGGAGAGATAGAGAGACCAGCCCAGGGAGAGAGAGAGAGAGAGACCAGCACGGGGAGAGAGAGAGAGACCAGCCCAGGGAGAGTGAGACCAGCCCAGGGAGAGAGAGAGAGAGAGAGAGAGAGAGAGACCAGTCCAGGGAGAGAGAGAGAGAGAGACCAGCCCAGGGAGAGAGAGAGACCAGCCCAGGGACAGACGAAGACAAGCCCAGGGAGAGAGAGGGAATAGCCCAGAGACAGAGAGAGACCAGCCCAGGGAGAGAGAGACCAGACCAGGGAGAGAGAGACCAGCCCAGGGAGAGAGAGAGACCAGCCTGGAGAGAGAGAAACCAGCACAGCGAGAGAGGTAGACCAGCCCAGGGAGAGAGAGACCAACCCAGGGAGAGAGAGAGACCAGCCCAGGAAGAGGGACAGACCAGCCCAGGGACAGAGAGAGACCAGCCCAGGGAGAGAGAGAGAGAGACCAGCCCAGGGAGAGAGAGAGAGAGAGAGAGAGACCAGCCGAGAGAGAGAGAGAGAGAGAGACCAGCCCAGGGAGAGAGAGAGACCAGCCCAGGGAGAGAGAGAGACCAGCCCACGGAGAGAGAGAGACCAGCCGAGGGAGAGGGAGAGACCAGCCCAGGGACAGAGAGAGACCAGCCCAGGGAGAGAGAGAGAGAGAGACCAGCCCAGGGAGAGAGAGAGAGACCAGCCCAGGGAGAGAGAGAGACCAGCCCAGGGAGAGAGAGAGAGAGAGACCAGCCCGGGGAGAGAGAGAGGGAGAGACCAGCCCAGGGAGAGAGAGAGAGAGAGACCAGCCCAGGGAGAGAGAGAGAGAGACCAGCCCAGGGAGAGAGAGAGAGAGAGACCAGCCCAGGGAGAGAGAGGGAGAGAGACCAGCCCGGGGAGAGAGAGAGAGAGAGACCAGCCCAGGGACAGAGAGAGAGACCAGCCCAGGGAGAGAGAGAGAGACCAGCCCAGGGAGAGAGAGAGAGAGAGACCAGCCCGGGGAGAGAGTGAGAGACCAGCCCAGGGAGAAAGTGACAGGCCAGCCCAGGGAGAGAGAGAGAGACCAGCCCAGCGACAGAGAGAGAGCAGCCCAGGGAGAGAGAGAGAGAGACCAGTCCAGGGAGAGAGAAAGACATGCCCAGGGAGAGAGAGACCAGCCCAGGAAGAGAGAGACCAGCCCGGGGAGAGTTTGAGAGACCAGCCCAGGAAGACAGAGAGAGACCAGCCCAGGGAGAGAGAGACCAGCCCAGGGAGAGAGAGAGAACAGCCCAGGGAGAGAGGGAGACCAGTCCAGGGACAGGGAGACCAGCCCAGGGAGAGAGAGAGACCAGCCCAGGGAGAGAGAGAGAGACCAGCCCAGGGAGAGAGAGAGAGAGAGACCAGCCCGGGGAGAGTTTGAGAGACCAGCCCAGGGACAGAGAGAGAGAGAACAGCCCAGGGAGAGAGAGAGAGAGAGAGAGAGACCAGCCCAGGGAGAGAGAGACCAGCCCAGGGAGAGAGAGAGAGACCAGCCCAGGGAGAGAGAGAGACCAGCCCAGGGAGAGAGTGAGAGACCAGCCCAGGGAGAGAGAGAGAGAGACCCGCCCAGGGAGAGAGTGAGAGACCAGCCCAGGGAGAGAGAGAGAGACCAGCCCAGCGACAGAGCGAGACCAGCCCAGGGGGAGAGAGACCAGCCCGGGGAGAGAGAGAGAGACCAGCCCAGGGAGAGAGAGAGACCACCCCAGGGAGAGAGAGACCAGCCCAGGGAGAGAGAGAGACCAGCCCAGGGAGAGAGAGAGACCAGCCCAGGGAGAGAGGGAGACCAGCCCAGGGACAGAGAGAGAGAGAGACCAGACCAGGGAGAGAGAGAGACCAGCCCAGGGAGAGAGGGAGACCAGCCCAGGGACAGAGAGACTAGCCCGGGGAGAGAGAGAGAGACCACCCCAGGGAGAGAGAGAGAGAGACCAGCCCAGGGAGAGAGAGAGAGAGAGAGAGACAAGCCCGGGGAGAGAGAGAGAGACCAGCCCAGGGACAGAGAGAGAGAGAGACCAGACCAGGGAGAGAGAGAGACCAGCCCAGGGAGAGAGGGAGACCAGCCCAGGGACAGAGAGACTAGCCCGGGGAGAGAGAGAGAGACCACCCCAGGGAGAGAGAGAGAGAGACCAGCCCAGGGAGAGAGAGAGAGAGAGAGAGACAAGCCCGGGGAGAGAGAGAGAGACCAGCCCAGGGACAGAGAGAGAGACCAGCCCAGGGAGAGAGAGACCAGTCCAGGGAGAGAGAGAGAGACCAGCCCAGGGAGACAGAGAGACCAGCCCAGGGAGAGAGAGAGAGACCAGCCCAGGGACAGAGAGAGACCAGCCCAGGGAGAGAGAGAGAGACCAGCCCAGAGTGTGAGAGACGAGCCCAGGGAGAGAGAGAGACCGGCCCAGGGTGTGAGAGAAGAGCCCGGGGAGAGAGAGAGTGGCCTGCCCAGGGAGACAGAGAGACCAGCCCAGGGACAGAGAGAGACCAGCCCAGGGAGACAGAGAGACCAGCCCAGGGAGAGAGAGAGAGACCAGCCCAGGGAGAGAGTGAGAGACCAGCCCAGGGAGAGAGAGAGAGACCAGACCAGGGAGAGAGAGAGAGAGAGACCAGCCCAGGGAGAGAGAGAGAGACCAGCCCAGGGATAGAGTGAGAGACCAGCCCAGGGAGAGAGAGAGAGAACAGACCAGGGAGAGAGAGAGAGAGAGACCAGCCCAGGGAGAGAGAGAGAGACCAGCCCAGGGAGAGAGTGAGAGACCAGCCCAGGGAGAGAGAAAGAGACCAGACCAGGGAGAGAGAGAGAGAGAGACCAGCCCAGGGAGAGAGAGAGAGAGAGACCAGCCCAGGGAGAGAGAGAGAGAGAGACCAGCCCAGGGAGAGAGAGAGACCAGCCCAGGGACAGAGAGAGACCAGCCCAGGGAGACAGAGAGACCAGCCCGGGGAGAGAGAGAGAGAGAGACC
>NW_024470787.1:0-94320 GCF_017639515.1 Carcharodon carcharias | reverse complement strand
GGCTGGTCTCTCTCTCTCCCTGGGCTTGTCTCTCTCTCCCTGGGCTGGTCTCTCTCTCTGTCCCTGGGCTGGTCTCTCTCTCTCTCCCTGGGCTGGTCTCTCTCTCCCTGGACTGGCTCTCTCTCTCTCCATGGGCTGGTCTCTCTCTCTCTCCCTGGGCTGGTCTCTCTCTCTCTCCCTGGGCTGGTCTCCCTCTCTCCCTGGGCTGGTCTCCCTCTCTCCCTGGTCTGGTCTCTCTCTCTCTCTCTCCGTGGGCTGCTCTCTCTCTATGTCCCTGGGCTGGTCTCTCTCTCCCTGGGCTGGTCTGTCTCTGACCCTGGGCTGGTCTCTCTCTCTCTACCTGGGCTGGTCTCTCTCTCTCTCCCTGGGCTAGTCTCTCTCTATGACCCTGGGCTGGTCTCTTCTTCCCTGGGCTGGTGTCTTTCTCTCCCTGGGATGGTCTCTCTCTCTCCTCGGGTTGGTCTCTCTCTCACTGGGCTGGTCTCTCACTGTCCCTGGGCTGGTCTCTCTCTCCCTGGGCTGGTCTCTCTCCCTCTCCCTGGGCTGGTCTCTCTCTCTCCCTGGGCTGGTCTCTCTCTGTCCCTGGGCTGGTCTCCCTCTCTCCCTGGTCTGGTCTCTCTCTCTCTCTCTCCCTGGGCTGGTCTCTCTCTCTCTCTCTCCCTGGGCTGGTATCTCTCTATCTCCCTGGGCTGGTCTCTCTCCCTCCCTGGGCTGGTATCGCTCTATTTCCCTGGGCTGGTCTTTCTCTCTCTCCCTGGGCTGGTCTCTCTCTCTCCCTGGGCTGGACTTTCGCTCTCTCCCTGGGCTGGACTCTCTCTCTCTCTGGGCTGGTCTCTCTCTCTCCCTGCTCTGGTCTCTCTCTCGCTCTACCTGGGCTGGTCTCTCTCTGTCCCTGGGCTGGTCTCTCTCTCTCCCTGGGCTGGTCTCTCTCTGTCACTGGGCTGGTCTCTCTCTCTCTCTGGTCTGGTCTCTCTCTCTCTCTCCGTGGGCTGGTCTCCCCCTCTCCCTGGTGTGGTCTCTCTCTCCCTCTCTCCCTGGTCTGGTCTCTCTCTCTCTCTCTCCCTGGGCTGGTCTCCCTCTCTCCCTGGTCTGGTCTCTCTCTCTCTCTCTCCCTGGGCTGGTCTCCCTCTCTCCCTGGTCTGGTCTCTCTCTCTCTCTCTCCCTGGGCTGGTCTCTCTCTCTCTCTCTCCCTGGGCTAGTCTCACTCTCTCCCTGGGCTGGTATCTCTCTATCTCCCTGGGCTAGTATCTCTCTATCTCCCTGGGCTGGTCTCTCTCTCTCCCTGGGCTGGTCTCTCTCTCTCCCCAGGCTGGTCTCTCTCTCTCTCCCCGGGCTGGTCACTCTCTCTGTCCCTGGGCTGGTCTCTCTGTGTCCCTGGGCTGGTCTCTCTCTCTCTCTCTCCCCGGGCTGGTCTCCCTCTCTCCCTTGTCTGGTCTCTCTCTCCCTCTCTCCCTGGTCTGGTCTCTCTCTCTCTCTCTCCCTGGGCTGGTCTCCCTCTCTCCCTGGTCTGGTCTCTCTCTCTCTCTCTCCCTGGGCTAGTCTCACTCTCTCCCTGGGCTGGTATCTCTCTATCTCCCTGGGCTGGTCTCTCTCCCTCCCTGTGCTGGTATCGCTCTATCTCCCTGGGCTGGTCTTTCTCTCTCTCCCTGGGCTGGTCTCTCTCTCGCCCTGGTCTGGTCTCTCTCTCTCTCTCTCTCCCTGGGCTGGTCTCTCTCTCTCTCTCTCCCTGGGCTGGTCTCTCTCCCTCCCTGGGCTGGTATCGCTCTATCTCCCTGGGCTTGTCTCTCTCTCTCCATGGGCTGGTCTCCCTCTCCCTAGTCTGGTCTCTCTCTCTCTCTTCTCCCTGGTCTAGTCTCTCTCTCTCTCTCCCTGGGCTGGTCTCTCTCTCCCTGGGCTGGTCTCACTCGCTCCCTGGGCTGGTCTCTCTCTCTCCCTGTGCTGGTCTCTCTCTCTCTCCCTGTGCTGGTCTCTCTCTCTCTCTCTCTTCCCTTGGCTGGTCTCTCTCTCTCTCTCCCTGGGCTGGTCTCTCTCTCTCTGTCCCTGGGCTGGTCTCTCTGTCCCTGGGCTGGTCTCTCTCTCTCCCTGGGCTGGTCTCTCTCTCTCTCCCTGGGCTGTTCTCTCTCTCTCCCTGGGCTGGTCTCTCTCTCTCTCGGCTGGTCTCTCTCTCTCCCTGAGATGGTCTCTCTCTCTCTCCTCGGGTTGGTCTCTCTCTCCCTGGGCTGGTCTCTCTCTCTCCCTGGGCTGGTATCACTCTCTCTCCCTGGGCTGGTCTCTCTCTCTCCCTGGGCTGGTCTCTCTCTCTCTCCCTGGGCTGGTCTCTCTCCCTCCCTGGGCTGGTCTCCCTCTCTCCCTGGGCTGGTCTCTCTCTCTCTCTCTTCCTGGGCTGGTCCCTCTTTCTCCCTGGGCTGGTCTCTCTCTCTGTCCCCAGGTTGGTCTCTCTCCCTCCCTGGGCTGGTCTCTCTCTCTCCCTGGGCTGGTCTCTCTCTCTGTCCCCAGGTTGGTCTCTCTCCCTCCCTGGGCTGGTCTCTCTCTCTCCCTGGGCTGGTCACCCCCTCCCTGTGCTGGTCTCTCTCTCTATACCCGGTCTGGTCTCTCTCTGTCCCTGGGCTGGTCTCTCTGTCCCTGGGCTGGTCTCTCTCTCTCCCTGGGCTGGTCTCTCTTTCTCTCCCTGGGCTGGTCTCTCTTTCTCTCCCTGGGCTGGTCTCTCTCTGTCCCTGGGCTGGTCTCTCTCTCCCTGGTCTAGTCTGTCTCTCTCTCTCCCTGGGCTTGTCTCTCTCTCTCCCTGGGCTTGTCTCTCTCTCCCTGGACTGGTCTCCCTCTCTGTCCCTGGGCTGGTCTCTCTCTCTCTCCCTGGGCTGGTCTCTCTCTCCCTGGACTGGCTCTCTCTCTCTCCATGGGCTGGTCTCTCTCTCTCTCCCTGGGCTGGTCTCTCTCTCTCTCCCTGGGCTGGTCTCCCTCTCTCCCTGGGCTGGTCTCCCTCTCTCCCTGGTCTGGTCTCTCTCTCTCTCTCTCCGTGGGCTGCTCTCTCTCTTTGTCCCTGGGCTGGTCTCTCTCTCCCTGGGCTGGTCTGTCTCTGTCCCTGGGCTGGTCTCTCTCTCTCTCTACCTGGGCTGGTCTCTCTCTCTCTCCCTGGGCTAGTCTCTCTCTATGACCCTGGGCTGGTCTCTTCTTCCCTGGGCTGGTGTCTTTCTCTCCCTGGGATGGTCTCTCTCTCTCCTCGGGTTGGTCTCTCTCTCACTGGGCTGGTCTCTCACTGTCCCTGGGCTGGTCTCTCTCTCCCTGGGCTGGTCTCTCTCCCTCTCCCTGTGCTGGTCTCTCTCTCTCCCTGGGCTGGTCTCTCTCTGTCCCTGGGCTGGTCTCCCTCTCTCCCTGGTCTGGTCTCTCTCTCTCTCTCTCCCTGGGCTGGTCTCTCTCTCTCTCTCTCCCTGGGCTGGTCTCTCTCTATCTCCCTGGGCTGGTCTCTCTCCCTCCCTGGGCTGGTATCGCTCTATCTCCCTGGGCTGGTCTTTCTCTCTCTCCCTGGGCTGCTCTCTCTCTCTCCCTGGGCTGGTCTCTCTCTCTCCCTGGGCTGGACTTTCTCTCTCTCCCTGGGCTGGACTCTCTCTCTCTCTGGGCTGGTCTCTCTCTCTCCCTGCTCTGGTCTCTCTCTCGCTCTACCTGGGCTGGTCTCTCTCTGTCCCTGGGCTGGTCTCTCTCTCTCCCTGGGCTGGTCTCTCTCTGTCACTGGGCTGGTCTCTCTCTCTCTCTGGTCTGGTCTCTCTCTCTCTCTCTCCGTGGGCTGGTCTCCCCCTCTCCCTGGTGTGGTCTCTCTCTCCCTCTCTCCCTGGTCTGGTCTCTCTCTCTCCCTGGGCTGGTCTCCCTCTCTCCCTGGTCTGGTCTCTCTCTCTCTCTCTCTCCCTGGGCTGGTCTCCCTCTCTCCCTGGTCTGGTCTCTCTCTCTCTCTCTCCCTGGGCTGGTCTCTCTCTCTCTCTCTCCCTGGGCTAGTCTCACTCTCTTCCTCGGCTGGTATCTCTCTATCTCCCTGGGCTAGTATCTCTCTATCTCCCTGGGCTGGTCTCTCTCTCTCCCTGGGCTGGTCTCTCTCTCTTCCCAGGCTGGTCTCTCTCTCTCTCCCCGGGCTGGTCTCTCTCTCTGTCCCTGGGCTGGTCTCTCTGTGTCCCTGGGCTGGTCTCTCTCTCTCTCTCTCCCCGGGCTGGTCTCCCTCTCTCCCTTGTCTGGTCTCTCTCTCCCTCTCTCCCTGGTCTGGTCTCTCTCTCTCTCTCTCCCTGGGCTGGTCTCCCTCTCTCCCTGGTCTGGTCTCTCTCTCTCTCTCTCCCTGGGCTAGTCTCACTCTCTCCCTAGGCTGGTATCTCACTATCTCCCTGGGCTGGTCTCTCTCCCTCCCTGTGCTGGTATCGCTCTATCTCCCTGGGCTGGTCTTTCTCTCTCTCCCTGGGCTGGTCTCTCTCTCTCCCTGGTCTGGTCTCTCTCTCTCTCTCTCTCCCTGGGCTGGTCTCTCTCTCTCTCTCTCCCTGGGCTGGTCTCTCTCCCTCCCTGGGCTGGTATCGCTCTATCTCCCTGGGCTGGTCTCTCTCTCTCCCTGGGCTGGTCTCCCTCTCCCTAGTCTGGTCTCTCTCTCTCTCTCCCTGGTCTAGTCTCTCTCTCTCTCTCCCTGGGCTGGTCTCTCTCTCCCTGGGCTGGTCTCACTCTCTCCCTGGGCTGGTCTCTCTCTCTCCCTGTGCTGGTCTCTCTCTCTCTCCCTGTGCTGGTCTCTCTCTCTCTCTTCCCTTGGCTGGTCTCTCTCTCTCTCTCCCTGGGCTGGTCTCTCTCTCTCTGTCCCTGGGCTGGTCTCTCTCTCTGTCCCTGGGCTGGTCTCTCTCTCTCCCTGGGCTGGTCTCTCTCTCTCTCCCTGGGCTGTTCTCTCTCTCTCCCTGGGCTGGTCTCTCTCACTCTCTCTCTGGGCTGGTCTCTCTCTCTCCCTGGGCTGGTCTCTCTCTCTCTCCCTGGGCTGGTCTCTCTCTCTGTCCCCAGGTTGGTCTCTCTCCCTCCCTGGGCTGGTCTCTCTCTCTCCCTGGGCTGGTCTCTCTCTCTCCCTGGGCTGGTCACTCTCCCTGCCTGGGCTGGTCTCCCTCTCTCCCTGGGCTGGTCTCTCTCTCTCTCTCTTCCTGGGCTGGTCTCTCTCTCTCCCTGGGCTGGTCTCTCTCTCTGTCCCCAGGTTGGTCTCTCTCCCTCCCTGGGCTGGTCTCTCTCTCTCCCTGGGCTGGTCTCTTTCTCTCCCTGGGCTGGTCTCTCTCTCTGTCCCCAGGTTGGTCTCTCTCCCTCCCTGGGCTGGTCTCTCTCTCTCCCTGGGCTGGTCTCTTTCTCTCCCTGGGCTGGTCACCCCCTCCCTGTGCTGGTCTCTCTCCCTATACCCGGTCTGGTCTCTCTCTGTCCGTGGGCTGGTCTCTCTGTCCCTGGGCTGGTCTCTCTCTCTCCCTGGGCTGGTCTCTCTCTCTCTCCCTGGGCTGGTCTCTCTTTCTCTCCCTGGGCTGGTCTCTCTCTGTCCCTGGGCTGGTCTCTCTCTCCCTGGTCTAGTCTGTCTCTCTCTCTCCCTGGGCTGGTCTCTCTCTCTCCCTGGGCTTGTCTCTCTCTCCCTGGACTGGTCTCTCTCTCTGTCCCTGGGCTGGTCTCTCTCTCTCTCCCTGGGCTGGTCTCTCTCTCCCTGGACTGGCTCTCTCTCTCTCCATGGGCTGGTCTCTCTCTCTCTCCCTGGGCTGGTCTCTCTCTCTCTCCCTGGGCTGGTCTCCCTCTCTCCCTGGGCTGGTCTCCCTCTCTCCCTGGTCTGGTCTCTCTATCTCTCTCTCCGTGGGCTGGTCTCTCTCTATGTCCCTGGGCTGGTCTCTCTCTCCCTGGGCTGGTCTGTCTCTGTCCCTGGGCTGGTCTCTCTCTCTCTCTACCTGGGCTGGTCTCTCTCTCTCTCCCTGGGCTAGTCTCTCTCTATGACCCTGGGCTGGTCTCTTCTTCCCTGGGCTGGTGTCTTTCTCTCCCTGGGATGGTCTCTCTCTCTCCTCGGGTTGGTCTCTCTCTCACTGGGCTGGTCTCTCACTGTCCCTGGGCTGGTCTCTCTTTCTCTACCTGGGCTGGTCTCTCTCTCTCCCTGGGCTGGTCTCTCTCTCCCTGGTCTAGTCTGTCTCTCTCTCTCCCTGGGCTGGTCTCTCTCTCTCCCTGGGCTTGTCTCTCTCTCCCTGGGCTGGTCTCTCTCTCTGTCCCTGGGCTGGTCTCTCTCTCTCTCCCTGGGCTGGTCTCTCTCTCCCTGGACTGGCTCTCTCTCTCTCCATGGGCTGGTCTCTCTCTCTCTCCCTGGGCTGGTCTCTCTCTCTCTCCCTGGGCTGGTCTCCCTCTCTCCCTGGGCTGGTCTCCCTCTCTCCCTGGTCTGGTCTCTCTCTCTCTCTCTCCGTGGGCTGCTCTCTCTCTATGTCCCTGGGCTGGTCTCTCTCTCCCTGGGCTGGTCTGTCTCTGACCCTGGGCTGGTCTCTCTCTCTCTCTACCTGGGCTGGTCTCTCTCTCTCTCCCTGGGCTAGTCTCTCTCTATGATCCTGGGCTGGTCTCTTCTTCCCTGGGCTGGTGTCTTTCTCTCCCTGGGATGGTCTCTCTCTCTCCTCGGGTTGGTCTCTCTCTCACTGGGCTGGTCTCTCACTGTCCCTGGGCTGGTCTCTCTCTCCCTGGGCTGGTCTCTCTCCCTCTCCCTGGGCTGGTCTCTCTCTCTCCCTGGGCTGGTCTCTCTCTGTCCCTGGGCTGGTCTCCCTCTCTCCCTGGTCTGGTCTCTCTCTCTCTCTCTCCCTGGGCTGGTCTCTCTCTCTCTCTCCCTGGGCTGGTATCTCTCTATCTCCCTGGGCTGGTCTCTCTCCCTCCCTGGGCTGGTATCGCTCTATTTCCCTGGGCTGGTCTTTCTCTCTCTCCCTGGGCTGGTCTCTCTCTCTCCCTGGGCTGGACTTTCGCTCTCTCCCTGGGCTGGACTCTCTCTCTCTCTGGGCTGGTCTCTCTCTCTCCCTGCTCTGGTCTCTCTCTCGCTCTACCTGGGCTGGTCTCTCTCTGTCCCTGGGCTGGTCTCTCTCTCTCCCTGGGCTGGTCTCTCTCTGTCACTGGGCTGGTCTCTCTCTCTCTCTGGTCTGGTCTCTCTCTCTCTCTCCGTGGGCTGGTCTCCCCCTCTCCCTGGTGTGGTCTCTCTCTCCCTCTCTCCCTGGTCTGGTCTCTCTCTCTCTCTCTCCCTGGGCTGGTCTCCCTCTCTCCCTGGTCTGGTCTCTCTCTCTCTCTCTCCCTGGGCTGGTCTCCCTCTCTCCCTGGTCTGGTCTCTCTCTCTCTCTCTCCCTGCGCTGGTCTCTCTCTCTCTCTCTCCCTGGGCTAGTCTCACTCTCTCCCTGGGCTGGTATCTCTCTATCTCCCTGGGCTAGTATCTCTCTATCTCCCTGGGCTGGTCTCTCTCTCTCCCTGGGCTGGTCTCTCTCTCTCCCCAGGCTGGTCTCTCTCTCTCTCCCCGGGCTGGTCACTCTCTCTGTCCCTGGGCTGGTCTCTCTGTGTCCCTGGGCTGGTCTCTCTCTCTCTCTCTCCCCGGGCTGGTCTCCCTCTCTCCCTTGTCTGGTCTCTCTCTCCCTCTCTCCCTGGTCAGGTCTCTCTCTCTCTCTCTCCCTGGGCTGGTCTCCCTCTCTCCCTGGTCTGGTCTCTCTCTCTCTCTCTCCCTGGGCTAGTCTCACTCTCTCCCTGGGCTGGTATCTCTCTATCTCCCTGGGCTGGTCTCTCTCCCTCCCTGTGCTGGTATCGCTCTATCTCCCTGGGCTGGTCTTACTCTCTCTCCCTGGGCTGGGCTCTCTCTCGCCCTGGTCTGGTCTCTCTCTCTCTCTCTCTCCCTGGGCTGGTCTCTCTCTCTCTCTCTCCCTGGGCTGGTCTCTCTCCCTCCCTGGGCTGGTATCGCTCTATCTCCCTGGGCTTGTCTCTCTCTCTCCCTGGGCTGGTCTCCCTCTCCCTAGTCTGGTCTCTCTCTCTCTCTCCCTGGTCTAGTCTCTCTCTCTCTCTCCCTGGGCTGGTCTCTCTCTCCCTGGGCTGGTCTCACTCGCTCCCTGGGCTGGTCTCTCTCTCTCCCTGTGCTGGTCTCTCTCTCTCTCCCTGTGCTGGTCTCTCTCTCTCTCTCTCTTCCCTTGGCTGGTCTCTCTCTCTCTCTCCCTGGGCTGGTCTCTCTCTCTCTGTCCCTGGGCTGGTCTCTCTCTCTGTCCCTGGGCTGGTCTCTCTCTCTCCCTGGGCTGGTCTCTCTCTCTCTCCCTGGGCTGTTCTCTCTCTCTCCCTGGGCTGGTCTTTCTCTCTCTCTCTCTCGGCTGGTCTCTCTCTCTCCCTGAGATGGTCTCTCTCTCTCTCCTCGGGTTGGTCTCTCTCTCCCTGGGCTGGTCTCTCTCTCTCCCTGGGCTGGTCTCACTCTCTCTCCCTGGGCTGGTCTCTCTCTCTCCCTGGGCTGGTCTCTCTCTCTATCCCTGGGCTGGTCTCTCTCCCTCCCTGGGCTGGTCTCCCTCTCTCCCTGGGCTGGTCTCTCTCTCTCTCTCTTCCTGGGCTGGTCCCTCTTTCTCCCTGGGCTGGTCTCTCTCTCTGTCCCCAGGTTGGTCTCTCTCCCTCCCTGGGCTGGTCTCTCTCTCTCCCTGGGCTGGTCTCTCTCTCTGTCCCCAGGTTGGTCTCTCTCCCTCCCTGGGCTGGTCTCTCTCTCTCCCTGGGCTGGTCACCCCCTCCCTGTGCTGGTCTCTCTCTCTATACCCGGTCTGGTCTCTCTCTGTCCCTGGGTTGGTCTCTCTGTCCCTGGGCTGGTCTCTCTCTCTCCCTGGGCTGGTCTCTCTTTCTCTCCCTGGGCTGGTCTCTCTTTCTCTCCCTGGGCTGGTCTCTCTCTCTCCCTGGGCTGGTCTCTCTCTCCCTGGTCTAGTCTGTCTCTCTCTCTCCCTGGGCTTGTCTCTCTCTCTCCCTGGGCTTGTCTCTCTCTCCCTGGACTGGTCTCCCTCTCTGTCCCTGGGCTGGTCTCTCTCTCTCTCCCTGGGCTGGTCTCTCTCTCCCTGGACTGGCTCTCTCTCTCTCCATGGGCTGGTCTCTCTCTCTCTCCCTGGGCTGGTCTCTCTCTCTCTCCCTGGGCTGGTCTCCCTCTCTCCCTGGGCTGGTCTCCCTCTCTCCCTGGTCTGGTCTCTCTCTCTCCGTGGGCTGCTCTCTCTCTATGTCCCTGGGCTGGTCTCTCTCTCCCTGGGCTGGTCTGTCTATGTCCCTGGGCTGGTCTCTCTCTCTCTCTACCTGGGCTGGTCTCTCTCTCTCTCCCTGGGCTAGTCTCTCTCTATGACCCTGGGCTGGTCTCTTCTTCCCTGGGCTGGTGTCTTTCTCTCCCTGGGATGGTCTCTCTCTCTCCTCGGGTTGGTCTCTCTCTCACTGGGCTGGTCTCTCACTGTCCCTGGGCTGGTCTCTCTCTCCCTGGGCTGGTCTCTCTCCCTCGCCCTGTGCTGGTCTCTCTCTCTCCCTGGGCTGGTCTCTCTCTGTCCCTGGGCTGGTCTCCCTCTCTCCCTGGTCTGGTCTCTCTCTCTCTCTCTCCCTTGGATGGTCTCTCTCTCTCTCTCTCCCTGGGCTGGTCTCTCTCTATCTCCCTGGGCTGGTCTCTCTCCCTCCCTGGGCTGGTATCGCTCTATCTCCCTGGGCTGGTCTTTCTCTCTCTCCCTGGGCTGCTCTCTCTCTCTCCCTGGGCTGGTCTCTCTCTCTCCCTGGGCTGGACTTTCTCTCTCTCCCTGGGCTGGACTCTCTCTCTCTCTGGGCTGGTCTCTCTCTCTCCCTGCTCTGGTCTCTCTCTCGCTTTACCTGGGCTGGTCTCTCTCTGTCCCTGGGCTGGTCTCTCTCTCTCCCTGGGCTGGTCTCTCTCTGTCCCTGGGCTGGTCTCTCTCTCTCCCTGGGCTGGTCTCTCTCTGTCACTGGGCTGGTCTCTCTCTCTCTCTGGTCTGGTCTCTCTCTCTCTCTCCGTGGGCTGGTCTCCCCCTCTCCCTGGTGTGGTCTCTCTCTCCCTCTCTCCCTGGTCTGGTCTCTCTCTCTCTCTCTCCCTGGGCTGGTCTCCCTCTCTCCCTGGTCTGGTCTCTCTCTCTCTCTCTCCCTGGGCTGGTCTCCCTCTCTCCCTGGTCTGGTCTCTCTCTCTCTCTCTCCCTGGGCTGGTCTCTCTCTCTCTCTCTCCCTGGGCTAGTCTCACTCTCTTCCTCGGCTGGTATCTCTCTATCTCCCTGGGCTAGTATCTCTCTATCTCCCTGGGCTGGTCTCTCTCTCTCCCTGGGCTGGTCTCTCTCTCTCCCCAGGCTGGTCTCTCTCTCTGTCCCTGGGCTGGTCTCTCTGTGTCCCTGGGCTGGTCTCTCTCTCTCTCTCTCCCCGGGCTGGTCTCCCTCTCTCCCTTGTCTGGTCTCTCTCTCCCTCTCTCCCTGGTCTGGTCTCTCTCTCTCTCTCTCCCTGGGCTGGTCTCCCTCTCTCCCTGGTCTGGTCTCTCTCTCTCTCTCTCCCTGGGCTAGTCTCACTCTCTCCCTGGGCTGGTATCTCACTATCTCCCTGGGCTGGTCTCTCTCCCTCCCTGTGCTGGTATCGCTCTATCTCCCTGGGCTGGTCTTTCTCTCTCTCCCTGGGCTGGTCTCTCTCTCTCCCTGGTCTGGTCTCTCTCTCTCTCTCTCTCTCCCTGGGCTGGTCTCTCTCTCTCTCTCTCCCTGGGCTGGTCTCTCTCCCTCCCTGGGCTGGTATCGCTCTATCTCCCTGGGCTGGTCTCTCTCTCTCCCTGGGCTGGTCTCCCTCTCCCTAGTCTGGTCTCTCTCTCTCTCTCCCTGGTCTAGTCTCTCTCTCTCTCTCCCTGGGCTGGTCTCTCTCTCCCTGGTCTAGTCTCTCTCTCTCTCTCCCTGGGCTGGTCTCTCTCTCCCTGGGCTGGTCTCACTCTCTCCCTGGGCTGGTCTCTCTCTCTCCCTGTGCTGGTCTCTCTCTCTCTCCCTGTGCTGGTCTCTCTCTCTCTCTTCCCTTGGCTGGTCTCTCTCTCTCTGTCCCTGGGCTGGTCTCTCTCTCTGTCCCTGGGCTGGTCTCTCTCTCTCCCTGGGCTGGTCTCTCTCTCTCTCCCTGTGCTGTTCTCTCTCTCTCCCTGGGCTGGTCTCTCTCACTCTCTCTCTGGGCTGGTCTCTCTCTCTCCCTGGGCTGGTCTCTCTCTCTCTCCCTGGGCTGGTCTCTCTCTCTGTCCCCAGGTTGGTCTCTCTCCCTCCCTGGGCTGGTCTCTCTCTCTCCCTGGGCTGGTCTCTCTCTCTCCCTGGGCTGGTCTCTCTCCCTGCCTGGGCTGGTCTCCCTCTCTCCCTGGGCTGGTCTCTCTCTCTCTCTCTTCCTGGGCTGGTCTCTCTCTCTCCCTGGGCTGGTCTCTCTCTCTGTCCCCAGGTTGGTCTCTCTCCCTCCCTGGGCTGGTCTCTCTCTCTCCCTGGGCTGGTCTCTTTCTCTCCCTGGGCTGGTCTCTCTCTCTGTCCCCAGGTTGGTCTCTCTCCCTCCCTGGGCTGGTCTCTCTCTCTCCCTGGGCTGGTCTCTTTCTCTCCCTGGGCTGGTCACCCCCTCCCTGTGCTGGTCTCTCTCCCTATACCCGGTCTGGTCTCTCTCTGTCCGTGGGCTGGTCTCTCTGTCCCTGGGCTGGTCTCTCTCTCTCCCTGGGCTGGTCTCTCTCTCTCTCCCTGGGCTGGTCTCTCTTTCTCTCCCTGGGCTGGTCTCTCTTTCTCTCCCTGGGCTGGTCTCTCTCTGTCCCTGGGCTGGTCTCTCTCTCCCTGGTCTAGTCTGTCTCTCTCTCTCCCTGGGCTGGTCTCTCTCTCTCCCTGGGCTTGTCTCTCTCTCCCTGGACTGGTCTCTCTCTCTGTCCCTGGGCTGGTCTCTCTCTCTCTCCCTGGGCTGGTCTCTCTCTCCCTGGACTGGCTCTCTCTCTCTCCATGGGCTGGTCTCTCTCTCTCTCCCTGGGCTGGTCTCTCTCTCTCTCCCTGGGCTGGTCTCCCTCTCTCCCTGGGCTGGTCTCCCTCTCTCCCTGGTCTGGTCTCTCTCTCTCTCTCTCCGTGGGCTGGTCTCTCTCTATGTCCCTGGGCTGGTCTCTCTCTCCCTGGGCTGGTCTGTCTCTGTCCCTGGGCTGGTCTCTCTCTCTCTCTACCTGGGCTGGTCTCTCTCTCTCTCCCTGGGCTAGTCTCTCTCTATGACCCTGGGCTGGTCTCTTCTTCCCTGGGCTGGTGTCTTTCTCTCCCTGGGATGGTCTCTCTCTCTCCTCGGGTTGGTCTCTCTCTCACTGGGCTGGTCTCTCACTGTCCCTGCGCTGGTCTCTCTTTCTCTCCCTGGGCTGGTCTCTCTCTCTCCCTGGGCTGGTCTCTCTCTCCCTGGTCTAGTCTGTCTCTCTCTCTCCCTGGGCTGGTCTCTCTCTCTCCCTGGGCTTGTCTCTCTCTCCCTGGGCTGGTCTCTCTCTCTGTCCCTGGGCTGGTCTCTCTCTCTCTCCCTGGGCTGGTCTCTCTCTCCCTGGACTGGCTCTCTCTCTCTCCATGGGCTGGTCTCTCTCTCTCTCCATGGGCTGGTCTCTCTCTCTCTCTCCCTGGGCTGGTCTCCCTCTCTCCCTGGGCTGGTCTCCCTCTCTCCCTGGTCTGGTCTCTCTCTCTCTCTCTCCGTGGGCTGGTCTCTCTCTATGTCCCTGGGCTGGTCTCTCTCTCCCTGGGCTGGTCTCTCTCTCTCTCCCTGGGCTGGTCTCTCTCCCTCTCCCTGGGCTGGTCTCTCTCTCTCCCTGGGCTGGTCTCTCTCTGTCCCTGGGCTGGTCTCCCTCTCTCCCTGGTCTGGTCTCTCTCTCTCTCTCTCCCTGGGCTGGTCTCTCTCTCTCTCTCTCCCTGGGCTGGTATCTCTCTATCTCCCTGGGCTGGTCTCTCTCCCTCCCTGGGCTGGTATCGCTCTATTTCCCTGGGCTGGTCTTTCTCTCTCTCCCTGGGCTGCTCTCTCTCTCTGCCTGGGCTGGTCTCTCTCTCTCCCTGGGCTGGACTTTCGCTCTCTCCCTGGGCTGGACTCTCTCTCTCTCTGGGCTGGTCTCCCTCTCTCCCTGGTCTGGTCTCTCTCTCTCTCTCTCTGTGGGCTGCTCTCTCTCTATGTCCCTGGGCTGGTCTCTCTCTCCCTGGGCTGGTCTGTCTCTGACCCTGGGCTGGTCTCTCTCTCTCTCCCTGGGCTGGTCTCTCTCTCCCTGGACTGGCTCTCTCTCTCTCCATGGGCTGGTCTCTCTCTCTCTCCATGGGCTGGTCTCTCTCTCTCTCCTTGGGCTGGTCTCTCTCTCTCTCCCTGGGCTGGTCTCCCTCTCTCCCTGGGCTGGTCTCCCTCTCTCCCTGGTCTGGTCTCTCTCTCTCTCTCTCCGTGGGCTGCTCTCTCTCTATTTCCCTTGGCTGGTCTCTCTCTCCCTGGGCTGGTCTGTCTCTGACCCTGGGCTGGTCTCTCTCTCTCTCTACCTGGGCTGGTCTCTCTCTCTCTCCCTGGGCTAGTCTCTCTCTATGACCCTGGGCTGGTCTCTTCTTCCCTGGGCTGGTGTCTTTCTCTCCCTGGGATGGTCTCTCTCTCTCCTCGGGTTGGTCTCTCTCTCACTGGGCTCGTCTCTCACTGTCCCTGGGCTGGTCTCTCTCTCCCTGGGCTGGTCTCTCTCCCTCTCCCTGGGCTGGTCTCTCTCTCTCCCTGGGCTGGTCTCTCTCTGTCCCTGGGCTGGTCTCCCTCTCTCTCTGGTCTGGTCTCTCTCACGCTCTCTCTCCCTGGGCTGGTCTCTCTCTCTCTCTCTCCCTGGGCTGGTATCTCTCTATCTCCCTGGGCTGGTCTCTCTCCCTCCCTGGGCTGGTATCGCTCTATTTCCCTGGGCTGGTCTTTCTCTCTCTCCCTGGGCTGCTCTCTCTCTCTCCCTGGGCTGGTCTCTCTCTCTCCCTGGGTTGGACTTTCGCTCTCTCCCTGGGCTGGACTCTCTCTCTCTCTGGGCTGGTCTCTCTCTCTACCTGCTCTGGTCTCTCTCTCGCTCCACCTGGGCTGGTCTCTCTCTGTCCCTGGGCTGGTCTCTCTCTCTCCCTGGGCTGGTCTCTCTCTGTCACTGGGCTGGTCTCTCTCTCTCCCTGGTCTGGTCTCTCTCTCTCTCTCTCCGTGGGCTGGTCTCCCCCTCTCCCTGGTGTGGTCTCTCTCTCCCTCTCTCCCTGGTCTGGTCTCTCTCTCTCTCTCTCACTGGGCTGGTCTCCCTCTCTCCCTGGTCTGGTCTCTCTCTCTCTCTCTCCCTGGGCTGGTCTCCCTCTCTCCCTGGTCTGGTCTCTCTCTCTCTCTCTCCCTGGGCTGGTCTCTCTCTCTCTCTCTCCCTGGGCTAGTCTCACTCTCTCCCTGGGCTGGTATCTCTCTATCTCCCTGGGCTAGTATCTCTCTATCTCCCTGGGCTGGTCTCTCTCTCTCCCTGGGCTGGTCTCTCTCTCTCCCCAGGCTGGTCTCTCTCTCTCTCCCCGGGCTGGTCACTCTCTCTGGCCCTGGGCTGGTCTCTCTGTGTCCCTGGGCTGGTCTCTCTCTCTCTCTCTCCCCGGGCTGGTCTCCCTCTCTCCCTTGTCTGGTCTCTCTCTCCCTCTCTCCCTGGTCAGGTCTCTCTCTCTCTCTCTCCCTGGGCTGATCTATCTCTCTGTCCCCAGGTTGGTCTGTCTCCCTCCCTGGGCTGGTCTCTCTCTCTCCCTGGGCTGGTCTCTCTCTCTCCCTGGGCTGGTCTCTCTCTCTGTCCCCAGGTTGGTCTCTCTCCCTCCCTGGGCTGGTCTCTCTCTCTCCCTGGGCTGGTCTCTTTCTCTCCCTGGGCTGGTCACCCCCTCCCTGTGCTGGTCTCTCTCCCTATACCCGGTCTGGTCTCTCTCTGTCCCTGGGCTGGTCTCTCTGTCCCTGGGCTGGTCTCTCTCTCTCCCTGGGCTGGTCTCTCTCTCTCTCCCTGGGCTGGTCTCTCTTTCTCTCCCTGGGCTGGTCTCTCTTTCTCTCCCTGGGCTGGTCTCTCTCTCTCCCTGGGCTGGTCTCTCTCTCCCTGGTCTAGTCTGTCTCTCTCTCTCCCTGGGCTGGTCTCTCTCTCTCCCTGGGCTTGTCTCTCTCTCCCTGGACTGGTCTCTCTCTCTGTCCCTGGGCTGGTCTCTCTCTCTCTCCCTGGGCTGGTCTCTCTCTCCCTGGACTGGCTCTCTCTCTCTCCATGGGCTGGTCTCTCTCTCTCTCCCTGGGCTGGTCTCTCTCTCTCTCCCTGGGCTGGTCTCCCTCTCTCCCTGGGCTGGTCTCCCTCTCTCCCTGGTCTGGTCTCTCTCTCTCTCTCTCCATGGGCTGGTCTCTCTCTATGTCCCTGGGCTGGTCTCTCTCTCCCTGGGCTGGTCTGTCTCTGTCTCTGGGCTGGTCTCTCTCTCTCTCTACCTGGGCTGGTCTCTCTCTCTCTCCCTGGGCTTGTCTCTCTCTATGACCCTGGGCTGGTCTCTTCTTCCCTGGGCTGGTGTCTTTCTCTCCCTGGGATGGTCTCTCTCTCTCCTCGGGTTGGTCTCTCTCTCACTGGGCTGGTCTCTCACTGTCCCTGGGCTGGTCTCTCTTTCTCTCCCTGGGCTGGTCTCTCTCTCTCCCTGGGCTGGTCTCACTCTCCCTGGTCTAGTCTGTCTCTCTCTCTCCCTGGGCTGGTCTCTCTCTCTCCCTGGGCTTGTCTCTCTCTCCCTGGGCTGGTCTCTCTCTCTGTCCCTGGGCTGGTCTCTCTCTCTCTCCCTGGGCTGGTCTCTCTCTCCCTGGACTGGCTCTCTCTCTCTCCATGGGCTGGTCTCTCTCTCTCTCCCTGGGCTGGTCTCTCTCTCTCTCCCTGGGCTGGTCTCCCTCTCTCCCTGGGCTGGTCTCCCTCTCTCCCTGGTCTGGTCTCTCTCTCTCTCTCTCCGTGGGCTGCTCTCTCTCTATGTCCCTGGGCTGGTCTCTCTCTCCCTGGGCTGGTCTGTCTCTGACCCTGGGCTGGTCTCTCTCTCTCTCTACCTGGGCTGGTCTCTCTCTCTCTCTCCCTGGGCTAGTCTCTCTCTATGACCCTGGGCTGGTCTCTTCTTCCCTGGGCTAGTGTCTTTCTCTCCCTGGGATGGTCTCTCTTTCTCCTCGGGTTGGTCTCTCTCTCACTGGGCTGGTCTCTCACTGTCCCTGGGCTTGTCTCTCTCTCCATGGGCTGGTCTCTCTCCCTCTCCCTGGGCTGGTCTCTCTCTCTCCCTGGGCTGGTCTCTCTCTGTCCCTGGGCTGGTCTCCCTCTCTCCCTGGTCTGGTCTCTCTCTCTCTCTCTCCCTGGGCTGGTCTCTCTCTCTCTCTCTCCCTGGGCTGGTATCTCTCTATCTCCCTGGGCTGGTCTCTCTCCCTCCCTGGGCTGGTATCGCTCTATTTCCCTGGGCTGGTCTTTCTCTCTCTCCCTGGGCTGCTCTCTCTCTCTCCCTGGGCTGGTCTCTCTCTCTCTCCCTGGGCTGGACTTTCGCTCTCTCCCTGGGCTGGACTCTCTCTCTCTCTGGGCTGGTCTCTCTCTCTCCCTGCTCTGGTCTATCTCTCGCTCTACCTGGGCTGGTCTCTCTCTGTCACTGGGCTTGTCTCTCTCTCTCTCTGGTCTGGTCTCTCTCTCTCTCTCTCCGTGGGCTGGTCTCCCCCTCTCCCTGGTGTGGTCTCTCTCTCCCTCTCTCCCTGGTCTGGTCTCTCTCTCTCTCTCTCCCTGGGCTGGTCTCCCTCTCTCCCTGGTCTGGTCTCTCTCTCTCTCTCTCCCTGGGCTGGTCTCCCTCTCTCCCTGGTCTGGTCTCTCTCTCTCTCTCTCCCTGGGCTGGTCTCTCTCTCTCTCTCTCCCTGGGCTAGTCTCACTCTCTCCCTGGGCTGGTATCTCTCTATCTCCCTGGGCTAGTATCTCTCTATCTCCCTGGGCTGGTCTATCTCTCTCCCTGGGCTGGTCTCTCTCTCTCCCCAGGCTGGTCTCTCTCTCTCTCCCCGGGCTGGTCACTCTCTCTGTCCCTGGGCTGGTCTCTCTGTGTCCCTGGGCTGGTCTCTCTCTCTCTCTCTCCCCGGGCTGGTCTCCCTCTCTCCCTTGTCTGGTCTCTCTCTCCCTCTCTCCCTGGTCTGGTCTCTCTCTCTCTCTCTCCCTGGGCTGGTCTCCCTCTCTCCCTGGTCTGGTCTCTCTCTCTCTCTCTCCCTGGGCTAGTCTCACTCTCTCCCTGGGCTGGTATCTCTCTATCTCCCTGGGCTGGTCTCTCTCCCTCCCTGTGCTGGTATCGCTCTATCTCCCTGGGCTGGTCATTCTCTCTCTCCCTGGGCTGGTCTCTCTCTCGCCCTGGTCTGGTCTCTCTCTCTCTCTCTCTCCCTGGGCTGGTCTCTCTCTCTCTCTCTCCCTGGGCTGGTCTCTCTCCCTCCCTGGGCTGGTATCGCTCTATCTCCCTGGGCTTGTCTCTCTCTCTCCCGGGGCTGGTCTCCCTCTCCCTAGTCTGGTCTCTCTCTCTCTCTCCCTGGTCTAGTCTCTCTCTCTCTCTCCCTGGGCTGGTCTCTCTCTCCCTGGGCTGGTCTCACTCTCTCCCTGGGCTGGTCTCTCTCCCTCCCTGTGCTGGTCTCTCTCTCTCTCCCTGTGCTGGTCTCTCTCTCTCTCTCTCTCTTCCCTTGGCTGGTCTCTCTCTCTCTCTCCCTGGGCTGGTCTCTCTCTCTCTGTCCCTGGGCTGGTCTCTCTCTCTGTCCCTGGGCTGGTCTCTCTCTCTCCCTGGGCTGGTCTCTCTCTCTCTCCCTGGGCTGTTCTCTTTCTCTCCCTGGGCTGGTCTCTCTCTCTCTCTCTCTCGGCTGGTCTCTCTCTCTCCCTGAGATGGTCTCTCTCTCTCTCCTCGGGTTGGTCTCTCTCTCCCTGGGCTGGTCTCTCTCTCTCCCTGGGCTGGTCTCTCTCTCTCTCCCTGGGCTGGTCTCTCTCTCTCCCTGGGCTGGTCTCTCTCTCTCTCCCTGGGCTGGTCTCTCTCTCTCCCTGGGCTGGTCTCCCTCTCTCCCTGGTCTGCTCTCTCTCTCTCTCTCTCCCTGGGCTGGTCTCTCTTTCTCCCTGGGCTGGTCTCTCTCTCTGTCCCCAGGTTGGTCTCTCTCCCTCCCTGGGCTGGTCTCTCTCTCTCCCTGGGCTGGTCTCTCTCTCTGTCCCCAGGTTGGTCTCTCTCCCTCCCTGGGCTGGTCTCTCTCTCTCCCTGGGCTGGTCACCCCCTCCCTGTGCTGGTCTCTCTCTCTATACCCGGTCTGGTCTCTCTCTGTCCCTGGGCTGGTCTCTCTGTCCCTGGGCTGGTCTCTCTCTCTCCCTGGGCTGGTCTCTCTTTCTCTCCCTGGGCTGGTCTCTCTCTCTCCCTGGGCTGGTCTCTCTCTCCCTGGTCTAGTCTGTCTCTCTCTCTCCCTGGGCTGGTCTCTCTCTCTCCCTGGGCTTGTCTCTCTCTCCCTGGACTGGTCTCCCTCTCTGTCCCTGGGCTGGTCTCCCTCTCTGTCCCTGGGCTGGTCTCTCTCTCTCTCCCTGGGCTGGTCTCTCTCTCTCTCCCTGGGCTGGTCTCTCTCTCTCTCCCTGGGCTGGTCTCCCTCCCTCCCTGGGCTGGTCTCCCTCTCTCCCTGGTCTGGTCTCTCTCTCTCTCTCTCCGTGGGCTGCTCTCTCTCTATGTCCCTGGGCTGGTCTCTCTCTCCCTGGGCTGGTCTGTCTCTGTCCCTGGGCTGGTCTCTCTCTCTCTCTACCTGGGCTGGTCTCTCTCTCTCTCCCTGGGCTAGTCTCTCTCTATGACCCTGGGCTGGTCTCTTCTTCCCTGGGCTGGTGTCTTTCTCTCCCTGGGATGGTCTCTCTCTCTCCTCGGGTTGGTCTCTCTCTCACTGGGCTGGTCTCTCACTGTCCCTGGGCTGGTCTCTCTCTCCCTGGGCTGGTCTCTCTCCCTCTCCCTGTGCTGGTCTCTCTCTCTCCCTGGGCTGGTCTCTCTCTGTCCCTGGGCTGGTCTCCCTCTCTCCCTGGTCTGGTCTCTCTCTCTCTCTCTCCCTGGGCTGGTCTCTCTCTCTCTCTCTCCCTGGGCTGGTCTCTCTCTATCTCCCTGGGCTGGTCTCTCTCCCTCCCTGGGCTGGTATCGCTCTATCTCCCTGGGCTGGTCTTTCTCTCTCTCCCTGGGCTGCTCTCTCTCTCTCCCTGGGCTGGTCTCTCTCTCTCCCTGGGCTGGACTTTCTCTCTCTCCCTGGGCTGGACTCTCTCTCTCTCTGGGCTGGTCTCTCTCTCTCCCTGCTCTGGTCTCTCTCTCGCTCTACCTGGGCTGGTCTCTCTCTGTCCCTGGGCTGGTCTCTCTCTCTCCCTGGGCTGGTCTCTCTCTGTCACTGGGCTGGTCTCTCTCTCTCTCTGGTCTGGTCTCTCTCTCTCTCTCTCCGTGGGCTGGTCTCCCCCTCTCCCTGGTGTGGTCTCTCTCTCCCTCTCTCCCTGGTCTGGTCTCTCTCTCTCTCTCTCCCTGGGCTGGTCTCCCACTCTCCCTGGTCTGGTCTCTCTCTCTCTCTCTCCCTGGGCTGGTCTCCCTCTCTCCCTGGTCTGGTCTCTCTCTCTCTCTCTCCCTGGGCTGGTCTCTCTCTCTCTCTCTCCCTGGGCTAGTCTCACTCTCTTCCTGGGCTGGTATCTCTCTATCTCCCTGGGCTAGTATCGCTCTATCTCCCTGGGCTGGTCTCTCTCTCTCCCTGGGCTGGTATCTCTCTCTCCCCAGGCTGGTCTCTCTCTCTCTCCCCGGGCTGGTCACTCTCTCTGTCCCTGGGCTGGTCTCTCTGTGTCCCTGGGCTGGTCTCTCTCTCTCTCTCTCCCCGGGCTGGTCTCCCTCTCTCCCTTGTCTGGTCTCTCTCTCCCTCTCTCCCTGGTCAGGTCTCTCTCTCTCTCTCTCCCTGGGCTGGTCTCCCTCTCTCCCTGGTCTGGTCTCTCTCTCTCTCTCTCCCTGGGCTAGTCTCACTCTCTCCCTGGGCTGGTATCTCTCTATCTCCCTGGGCTGGTCTCTCTCCCTCCCTGTGCTGGTATCGCTCTATCTCCCTGGGCTGGTCTTTCTCTCTCTCCCTGGGCTGGTCTCTCTCTCTCCCTGGTCTGGTCTCTCTCTCTCTCTCTCTCCCTGGGCTGGTCTCTCTCTCTCTCTCTCCCTGGGCTGGTCTCTCTCCCTCCCTGGGCTGGTATCGCTCTATCTCCCTGGGCTGGTCTCTCTCTCTCCCTGGGCTGGTCTCCCTCTCCCTAGTCTGGTCTCTCTCTCTCTCTCCCTGGTCTAGTCTCTCTCTCTCTCTCCCTGGGCTGGTCTCTCTCTCCCTGGTCTAGTCTCTCTCTCTCTCTCCCTGGGCTGGTCTCTCTCTCCCTGGGCTGGTCTCACTCTCTCCCTGGGCTGGTCTCTCTCTCTCCCTGGGCTGGTCTCTTTCCCTCCCTGGGCTTGTATCGCTCTATCTCCCTGGGCTGGTCTCTCTCTCTCCCTGGGCTGGTCTCCCTCTCCCTAGTCTGGTCTCTCTCTCTCTCTCCCTGGTCTAGTCTCTCTCTCTCTCTCCCTGGGCTGGTCTCTCTCTCCCTGGGCTGGTCTCACTCTCTCCCTGGGCTGGTCTCTCTCTCTCCCTGTGCTGGTCTCTCTCTCTCTCCCTGTGCTGGTCTCTCTCTCTCTCTCTCTTCCTTTGGCTGGTCTCTCTCTCTCTCTCCCTGGGCTGGTCTCTCTCTCTCTCTCCCTGTGCTGGTCTCTCTCTCTCTCTCTCTTCCCTTGGCTGGTCTCTCTCTCTCTCTCTTCCTGGGCTGGTCTCTCTCTCTCTGTCCCTGGGCTGGTCTCTCTCTCTGTCCCTGGGCTGGTCTCTCTCTCTCCCTGGGCTGGTCTCTCTCTCTCTCCCTGGGCTGTTCTCTCACTCTCCCTGGGCTGGTCTCTCTCTCTCTCTCTCTGGGCTGGTCTCTCTCTCTCCCTGGGATGGTCTCTCTCTCTCTCCTCGGGTTGGTCTCTCTCTCCCTGGGCTGGTCTCTCTCTCTCCCTGGGCTGGTCTCTCTCTCTCTCCCTGGGCTGGTCTCTCTCCCTCCCTGGGCTGGTCTCCCTCTCTCCCTGGGCTGGTCTCTCTCTCTCTCTCTTCCTGGGCTGGTCTCTCTCTCTCCCTGGGCTGGTCTCTCTCTCTGTCCCCAGGTTGGTCTCTCTCCCTCCCTGGGCTGGTCTCTCTCTCTCCCTGGGCTGGTCTCTCTCTCTCCCTGGGCTGGTCTCTCTCTCTGTCCCCAGGTTGGTCTCTCTCCCTCCCTGCGCTGGTCTCTCTCTCTCTCCCTGGGCTGGTCTCTTTCTCTCCCTGGGCTGGTCACCCCCTCCCTGTGCTGGTCTCTCTCTCTATACCCGGTCTGGTCTCTCTCTGTCCCTGGGCTGGTCTCTCTCTCCCTGGGCTGGTCTCTCTCTCTCCCTGGGCTGGTCTCTCTCTCTCTCCCTGGGCTGGTCTCCCTCTCTCCCTGGGCTGGTCTCTCTCTCGCCCTGGGCTGGTCTTTCTCTCTCTCCCTGGGCTGGTCTCCCTCTCCCTGGTCTAGTCTCTCTCTCTCTCCCTGGGCTGGTCTCTCTCTCTCCCTGGGCTAGTCTCTCTCTCCCTGGGCTGGTCTCTCTCTCTCTCCCTGGGCTGGTCTCTCTCTCTCTCCCTGGGCTGGTCTCTCTCTCCCTGGACTGGTCTCTCTCTCTCTCCATGGGCTGGTCTCTCTCTCTCTCCCTGGGCTGGTCTCTCTGTCTCTCCCTGGGCTGGTCTCCCTCTCTCCCTGGGCTGGTCTCCCTCTCTCCCTGGTCTGGTCTCTCTCTCTCTCTCTCTCTCCGTGGGCTGGTCTCTCTCTATGTCCCTGGGCTGGTCTCTCTCTCCCTGGGCTGGTCTGTCTCTGTCCCTGGGCTGGTCTCTCTCTCTCTCTCCCTGGGCTAGTCTCTCTCTATGACCCTGGGCTGGTCTCTCTCTCCCTGGCCTGGTGTCTTTCTCTCCCTGGGATGGTCTCTCTCTCTCCTCGGGTTGGTCTCTCTCTCACTGGGCTGGTCTCTCACTGTCCCTGGGCTGGTCTCTCTCTCCCTGGGCTGGTCTCTCTCCCTCTCCCTGGGCTGGTCTCTCTCTCTCCCCAGGCTGGTCTCTCTCTCTCTCCCCGGGCTGGTCACTCTCTCTGTCCCTGGGCTGGTCTCTCTGTGTCCCTGGGCTGGTCTCTCACTCTCTCTCTCCCCGGGCTGGTCTCCCTCTCTCCCTGGTCTGGTCTCTCTCTCTCTCTCTCCCTGGGCTGGTCTCCCTCTCTCCCTGGTCTGGTCTCTCTCTCTCTCTCTCCCTGGGCTAGTCTCACTCTCTCCCTGGGCTGGTATCTCTCTATCTCCCTGGGCTGGTCTCTCTCCCTCCCTGGGCTTGTATCGCTCTATCTCCCTGCGCTGGTCTTTCTCTCTCTCCCTCCCTGGGCTGGTATCGCTCTATCTCCCTGGGCTGGTCTTTCTCTCACTCTCTCCCTGGGCTGGTATCTCTCTATCTCCCTGGGCTGGTCTCTCTCCCTCCCTGGGCTGGTATCGCTCTATCTCACTGGGCTGGTCTCTCTCTCTCCCTGGGCTGGTCTCTCTCTCTCCCCAGGCTGGTCTCTCTCTCTCTCCCCGGGCTGGTCTCTCTCTCTGTCCCTGGGCTGGTCTCTCTGTGTCCCTGGGCTGGTCTCTCTCTCTCTCTCTCCCCGGGCTGGTCTCCCTCTCTCCCTTGTCTGGTCTCTCTCTCCCTCTCTCCCTGGTCTGGTCTCTCTCTCTCTCTCTCCCTGGGCTGGTCTCCCTCTCTCCCTGGTCTGGTCTCTCTCTCTCTCTCTCCCTGGGCTAGTCTCACTCTCTCCCTGGGCTGGTATCTCACTATATCCCTGGGCTGGTCTCTCTCCCTCCCTGTGCTGGTATCGCTCTATCTCCCTGGGCTGGTCTTTCTCTCTCTCCCTGGGCTGGTCTCTCTCTCTCCCTGGTCTAGTCTCTCTCTCTCTCTCCCTGGGCTGGTCTCTCTCTCCCTGGTCTAGTCTCTCTCTCTCTCTCCCTGGGCTGGTCTCTCTCTCCCTGGGCTGGTCTCACTCTCTCCCTGGGCTGGTCTCTCTCTCTCCCTGTGCTGGTCTCTCTCTCTCTCCCTGTGCTGGTCTCTCTCTCTCTCTCTCTTCCCTTGGCTGGTCTCTCTCTCTCTGTCCCTGGGCTGGTCTCTCTCTCTGTCCCTGGGCTGGTCTCTCTCTCTCCCTGGGCTGGTCTCTCTCTCTCTCCCTGTGCTGTTCTCTCTCTCTCCCTGGGCTGGTCTCTCTCACTCTCTCTCTGGGCTGGTCTCTCTCTCTCCCTGGGCTGGTCTCTCTCTCTCTCCCTGGGCTGGTCTCTCTCTCTGTCCCCAGGTTGGTCTCTCTCCCTCCCTGGGCTGGTCTCTCTCTCTCCCTGGGCTGGTCTCTCTCTCTCCCTGGGCTGGTCTCTCTCCCTGCCTGGGCTGGTCTCCCTCTCTCCCTGGGCTGGTCTCTCTCTCTCTCTCTTCCTGGGCTGGTCTCTCTCTCTCCCTGGGCTGGTCTCTCTCTCTGTCCCCAGGTTGGTCTCTCTCCCTCCCTGGGCTGGTCTCTCTCCCTCCCTGGGCTGGTCTCTTTCTCTCCCTGGGCTGGTCTCTCTCTCTGTCCCCAGGTTGGTCTCTCTCCCTCCCTGGGCTGGTCTCTCTCTCTCCCTGGGCTGGTCTCTTTCTCTCCCTGGGCTGGTCTCTCTCTCTCCCTGGGTTGGACTTTCGCTCTCTCCCTGGGCTGGACTCTCTCTCTCTCTGGGCTGGTCTCTCTCTCTACCTGCTCTGGTCTCTCTCTCGCTCTACCTGGGCTGGTCTCTCTCTGTCCCTGGGCTGGTCTCTCTCTCTCCCTGGGCTGGTCTCTCTCTGTCACTGGGCTGGTCTCTCTCTCTCTCTGGTCTGGTCTCTCTCTCTCTCTCTCCGTGGGCTGGTCTCCCCCTCTCCCTGGTGTGGTCTCTCTCTCCCTCTCTCCCTGGTCTGGTCTCTCTCTCTCTCTCTCACTGGGCTGGTCTCCCTCTCTCCCTGGTCTGGTCTCTCTCTCTCTCTCTCCCTGGGCTGGTCTCCCTCTCTCCCTGGTCTGGTCTCTCTCTCTCTCTCTCCCTGGGCTGGTCTCTCTCTCTCTCTCTCCCTGGGCTAGTCTCACTCTCTCCCTGGGCTGGTATCTCTCTATCTCCCTGGGCTAGTATCTCTCTATCTCCCTGGGCTGGTCTCTCTCTCTCCCTGGGCTGGTCTCTCTCTCTCCCCAGGCTGGTCTCTCTCTCTCTCCCCGGGCTGGTCACTCTCTCTGGCCCTGGGCTGGTCTCTCTGTGTCCCTGGGCTGGTCTCTCTCTCTCTCTCTCCCCGGGCTGGTCTCCCTCTCTCCCTTGTCTGGTCTCTCTCTCCCTCTCTCCCTGGTCAGGTCTCTCTCTCTCTCTCTCCCTGGGCTGGTCTCTCTCTCTCCCTGGGCTGGTCTCTCTCTCTCCCTGGGCTGGTCTCTCTCTCTGTCCCCAGGTTGGTCTCTCTCCCTCCCTGGGCTGGTCTCTCTCTCTCCCTGGGCTGGTCTCTTTCTCTCCCTGGGCTGGTCACCCCCTCCCTGTGCTGGTCTCTCTCCCTATACCCGGTCTGGTCTCTCTCTGTCCCTGGGCTGGTCTCTCTGTCCCTGGGCTGGTCTCTCTCTCTCCCTGGGCTGGTCTCTCTCTCTCTCCCTGGGCGGGTCTCTCTTTCTCTCCCTGGGCTGGTCTCTCTTTCTCTCCCTGGGCTGGTCTCTCTCTCTCCCTGGGCTGGTCTCTCTCTCCCTGGTCTAGTCTGTCTCTCTCTCTCCCTGGGCTGGTCTCTCTCTCTCCCTGGGCTTGTCTCTCTCTCCCTGGACTGGTCTCTCTCTCTGTCCCTGGGCTGGTCTCTCTCTCTCTCCCTGGGCTGGTCTCTCTCTCCCTGGACTGGCTCTCTCTCTCTCCATGGGCTGGTCTCTCTCTCTCTCCCTGGGCTGGTCTCTCTCTCTCTCCCTGGGCTGGTCTCCCTCTCTCCCTGGGCTGGTCTCCCTCTCTCCCTGGTCTGGTCTCTCTCTCTCTCTCTCCATGGGCTGGTCTCTCTCTATGTCCCTGGGCTGGTCTCTCTCTCCCTGGGCTGGTCTGTCTCTGTCCCTGAGCTGGTCTCTCTCTCTCTCTACCTGGGCTGGTCTCTCTCTCTCTCCCTGGGCTTGTCTCTCTCTATGACCCTGGGCTGGTCTCTTCTTCCCTGGGCTGGTGTCTTTCTCTCCCTGGGATGGTCTCTCTCTCTCCTCGGGTTGGTCTCTCTCTCACTGGGCTGGTCTCTCACTGTCCCTGGGCTGGTCTCTCTTTCTCTCCCTGGGCTGGTCTCTCTCTCTCCCTGGGCTGGTCTCACTCTCCCTGGTCTAGTCTGTCTCTCTCTCTCCCTGGGCTGGTCTCTCACTCTCCATGGGCTTGTCTCTCTCTCCCTGGGCTGGTCTCTCTCTCTGTCCCTGGGCTGGTCTCTCTCTCTCTCCCTGGGCTGGTCTCTCTCTCCCTGGACTGGCTCTCTCTCTCTCCATGGGCTGGTCTCTCTCTCTCTCCCTGGGCTGGTCTCTCTCTCTCTCCCTGGGCTGGTCTCCCTCTCTCCCTGGGCTGGTCTCCCTCTCTCCCTGGTCTGGTCTCTCTCTCTCTCTCTCCGTGGGCTGCTCTCTCTCTATGTCCCTGGGCTGGTCTCTCTCTCCCTGGGCTGGTCTGTCTCTGACCCTGGGCTGGTCTCTCTCTCTCTCTACCTGGGCTGGTCTCTCTCTCTCTCCCTGGGCTAGTCTCTCTCTATGACCCTGGGCTGGTCTCTTCTTCCCTGGGCTAGTGTCTTTCTCTCCCTGGGATGGTCTCTCTTTCTCCTCGGGTTGGTCTCTCTCTCACTGGGCTGGTCTCTCACTGTCCCTGGGCTTGTCTCTCTCTCCCTGGGCTGGTCTCTCTCCCTCTCCCTGGGCTGGTCTCTCTCTCTCCCTGGGCTGGTCTCTCTCTGTCCCTGGGCTGGTCTCCCTCTCTCCCTGGTCTGGTCTCTCTCTCTCTCTCTCCCTGGGCTGGTCTCTCTCTCTCTCTCTCCCTGGGCTGGTATCTCTCTATCTCCCTGGGCTGGTCTCTCTCCCTCCCTGGGCTCGTATCGCTCTATTTCCCTGGGCTGGTCTTTCTCTCTCTCCCTGGGCTGCTCTCTCTCTCTCCCTGGGCTGGTCTCTCTCTCTCTCCCTGGGCTGGACTTTCGCTCTCTCCCTGGGCTGGACTCTCTCTCTCTCTGGGCTGGTCTCTCTCTCTCCCTGCTCTGGTCTCTCTCTCGCTCTACCTGGGCTGGTCTCTCTCTGTCACTGGGCTGGTCTCTCTCTCTCTCTGGTCTGGTCTCTCTCTCTCTCTCTCCGTGGGCTGGTCTCCCTCTCTCCCTGGTGTGGTCTCTCTCTCCCTCTCTCCCTGGTCTGGTCTCTCTCTCTCTCTCTCCCTGGGCTGGTCTCCCTCTCTCCCTGGGCTGGTCACTCTCTCTCTCTCTCCCTGGGCTGGTCTCCCTCTCTCCCTGGTCTGGTCTCTCTCTCTCTCTCTCCCTGGGCTGGTCTCTCTCTCTCCCTGGGCTGGTCTCTCTCTCTCTCCCTGTGCTGGTCTCTCTCTCTCCCTGGGCTGGACTTTCTCTCTCTCCCTGGGCTGGTCTCTCTCTCTCTCTCTTCCTGGGCTGGTCTCTCTTTCTCCCTGGGCTGGTCTCTCTCTCTGTCCCCAGGTTGGTCTCTCTCCCTCCCTGGGCTGGTCTCTCTCTCTCCCTGGGCTGGTCTCTCTCTCTGTCCCCAGGTTGGTCTCTCTCCCTCCCTGGGCTGGTCTCTCTCTCTCCCTGGGCTGGTCACCCCCTCCCTGTGCTGGTCTCTCTCTCTATACCCGGTCTGGTCTCTCTCTGTCCCTGGGCTGGTCTCTCTCTCTTTCCCTGGGCTGGTCTCTCTCTCTCCCTGGGCTGGTCTCACTCTCTCCCTGGGCTGGTATCTCTCTCTCCCTGGGCTGGTCTCTCTCTCTCCCTGGGCTGGTCTCTCTCTCCCTGGTCTAGTCTCTCTCTCTCTCTCTCCCTGGGCTGGTCTCTCTCTCTCCCTGGGCTGGTCTCTCTCTCCCTGGACTGGTCTCCCTCTCTGTCCCTGGGCTGGTCTCCCTCTCTCTCCCTGGGCTGGTCTCTCTCTCTCTCCCTGGGCTGGTCTCTCTCTCTCCCTGGGCTGGTCTCTCTTTCTCTCCCTGGGCTGGTCTCCCTCTCTCCCTGGGCTGGTCTCCCTCTCTCCCTGGTCTGGTCTCTCTCTCTCTCTCTCCGTGGGCTGGTCTCTCTCTATGTCCCTGGGCTGGTCTCTCTCTCCCTGGGCTGGTCTCTCTCTGTCCCTGGGCTGGTCTCTCTCTCTCTCTACCTGGGCTGGTCTCTCTCTCTCTCCCTGGGCTAGTCTCTCTCTATGACCCTGGGCTGGTCTCTTCTTCCCTGGGCTGGTGTCTTTCTCTCCCTGGGATGGTCTCTCTCTCTCCTCGGGTTGGTCTCTCTCTCACTGGGCTGGTCTCTCACTGTCCCTGGGCTGGTCTCTCTCTCCCTGGGCTGGTCTCACTCTCTCCCTGGGCTGGTATCTCTCTCTCCCTGGGCAGCTCTCTCTCTCTCCCTAGGCTGGTCTCCCTCTCTCTGGTCTAGTCTCTCTCTCTCTCTCTCCCTGGGGTGGTCTCACTCTCTCCCTGGGCTGGTCTCTCTCTCTCTCCCTGGGCTGGTCTCTCTCTCTCTCTCTCCCTGGGCTAGTCTCACTCTCTTCCTGGGCTGGTATCTCTCTATCTCCCTGGGCTAGTATCGCTCTATCTCCCTGGGCTGGTCTCTCTCTCTCCCTGGGCTGGTCTCTCTCTCTCCCCAGGCTGGTCTCTCTCTCTCTCCCCGGGCTGGTCACTCTCTCTGTCCCTGGGCTGGTCTCTCTGTGTCCCTGGGCTGGTCTCTCTCTCTCTCTCTCTCCCCGGGCTGGTCTCCCTCTCTCCCTTGTCTGGTCTCTCTCTCCCTCTCTCCCTGGTCTGGTCTCTGTCTCTCTCTCTCCCTGGGCTGGTCTCCCTCTCTCCCTGGTCTGGTCTCTCTCTCTCTCTCTCCCTGGGCTAGTCTCACTCTCTCCCTGGGCTGGTCTCTCTCTCTCTCTCTCCCTGGGCTAGTCTCACTCTCTCCCTGGGCTGGTCTCTCTCTATCTCCCTGGGCTAGTATCTCTCTATCTCCCTGGGCTGGTCTATCTCTCTCCCTGGGCTGGTCTCTCTCTCTCCCCAGGCTGGTCTCTCTCTCTCTCCCCGGGCTGGTCACTCTCTCTGTCCCTGGGCTGGTCTCTCTGTGTCCCTGGGCTGGTCTCTCTCTCTCTCTCTCCCCGGGCTGGTCTCCCTCTCTCCCTTGTCTGGTCTCTCTCTCCCTCTCTCCCTGGTCTGGTCTCTCTCTCTCTCTCTCCCTGGGCTGGTCTCCCTCTCTCCCTGGTCTGGTCTCTCTCTCTCTCTCTCCCTGGGCTAGTCTCACTCTCTCCCTGGGCTGGTATCTCTCTATCTCCCTGGGCTGGTCTCTCTCCCTCCCTGTGCTGGTATCGCTCTATCTCCCTGGGCTGGTCTTTCTCTCTCTCCCTGGGCTGGTCTCTCTCTCGCCCTGGTCTGGTCTCTCTCTCTCTCTCTCTCCCTGGGCTGGTCTCTCTCTCCCTCTCTCCCTGGGCTGGTCTCTCTCTCTCTCTCTCCCTGGGCTGGTCTCTCTCCCTCCCTGGGCTGGTATCGCTCTATCTCCCTGGGCTTGTCTCTCTCTCTCCCTGGGCTGGTCTCCCTCTCCCTAGTCTGGTCTCTCTCTCTCTCTCCCTGGTCTAGTCTCTCTCTCTCTCTCCCTGGGCTGGTCTCTCTCTCCCTGGGCTGGTCTCACTCTCTCCCTGGGCTGGTCTCTCTCCCTCCCTGTGCTGGTCTCTCTCTCTCTCCCTGTGCTGGTCTCTCTCTCTCTCTCTCTTCCCTTGGCTGGTCTCTCTCTCTCTCTCCCTGGGCTGGTCTCTCTCTCTCTGTCCCTGGGCTGGTCTCTCTCTCTGTCCCTGGGCTGGTCTCTCTCTCTCCCTGGGCTGGTCTCTCTCTCTCTCCCTGGGCTGTTCTCTTTCTCTCCCTGGGCTGGTCTCTCTCTCTCTCTCTCTCGGCTGGTCTCTCTCTCTCCCTGAGATGGTCTCTCTCTCTCTCCTCGGGTTGGTCTCTCTCTCCCTGGGCTGGTCTCTCTCTCTCCCTGGGCTGGTCTCTCTCTCTCTCCCTGGGCTGGTCTCTCTCTCTCCCTGGGCTGGACTCTCTCTCTCTCCCTGGGCTGTTCTCTCTCTCGCCCTGGGCTGGTCACTCTCTCTCCCTGGGCTGGTCTCTCTCTGTCCCTGGGCTGGTCTTTCTCTCTCCCTGGGCTGGTCTCTCTCTCTGTCCCCAGGTTGGTCTCTCTCCCTCCCTGGGCTGGTCTCTCTCTCTCCCTGGGCTGGTCTCTCTCTCTGTCCCCAGGTTGGTCTCTCTCCCTCCCTGGGCTGGTCTCTCTCTCTCCCTGGGCTGGTCACCCCCTCCCTGTGCTGGTCTCTCTCTCTCCCTGTGCCGGTCTCTCTCTCTCCCTGGGCTGGTCTCTCTCTCCCTGGGCTGGTCTCTCTCTCTCCCTGGGCTGGTCTTTCTCTCTCTCCCTGGGCTGGTCTACCTCTCTCCCTGGGCTGGTCTCTCTCTCTCCCTAGGCTGGTCTCCCTCTCCCTGGTCTAGTCTCTCTCTCTCTCTCCCTGGGCTGGTCTCTCTCTCTCCCTGGGTTGGTCTCTCTCTCTCCCTGGGCTGGTCTCCCTCTCTGTCCCTGGGCTGGTCTCCCTCTCCCTGGGCTGGTCTCTCTCTCTCTCCCTGGGCTGGTCTCTCTCTCTCTCCCGGGGCTGGTCTCTCTCTCTCTCCCTGGGCTGGTCTCCCTCTCTCCCTGGGCTGGTCTCCCTCTCTCCCTGGTCTGGTCTCTCTCTCTCTCTCTCCGTGGGCTGGTCTCTCTCTATGTCCCTGGGCTGGTCTCTCTCTCCCTGGGCTGGTCTGTCTCTGTCCCTGGGCTGGTCTCTCTCTCTCTCTACCTGGGCTGGTCTCTCTCTCTCTCCCTGGGCTAGTCTCTCTCTATGACCCTGGGCTGGTCTCTTCTTCCCTGGGCTGGTGTCTTTCTCTCCCTGGGATGGTCTCTCTCTCTCCTCGGGTTGGTCTCTCTCTCACTGGGCTGGTCTCTCACTGTCCCTGGGCTGGTCTCTCTCTCCCTGGGCTGGTCTCTCTCCCTCTCCCTGTGCTGGTCTCTCTCTCTCCCTGGGCTGGTCTCTCTCTGTCCCTGGGCTGGTCTCCCTCTCTCCCTGGTCTGGTCTCTCTCTCTCTCTCTCCCTGGGCTGGTCTCCCTCTCTCCCTGGTCTGGTCTCTCTCTCTCTCTCTCCCTGGGCTGGTCTCTCTCTCTCTCTCTCCCTGGGCTAGTCTCACTCTCTTCCTGGGCTGGTATCTCTCTATCTCCCTGGGCTAGTATCGCTCTATCTCCCTGGGCTGGTCTCTCTCTCTCCCTGGGCTGGTCTCTCTCTCTCCCCAGGCTGGTCTCTCTCTCTCTCCCCGGGCTGGTCACTCTCTCTGTCCCTGGGCTGGTCTCTCTGTGTCCCTGGGCTGGTCTCTCTCTCTCTCTCTCTCCCCGGGCTGGTCTCCCTCTCTCCCTTGTCTGGTCTCTCTCTCCCTCTCTCCCTGGTCTGGTCTCTGTCTCTCTCTCTCCCTGGGCTGGTCTCCCTCTCTCCCTGGTCTGGTCTCTCTCTCTCTCTCTCCCTGGGCTAGTCTCACTCTCTCCCTGGGCTGGTATCTCTCTATCTCCCTGGGCTGGTCTCTCTCCCTCCCTGTGCTGGTATCGCTCTATCTCCCTGGGCTGGTCTTTCTCTCTCTCCCTGGGCTGGTCTCTCTCTCTCCCTGGTCTGGTCTCTCTCTCTCTCTCTCTCCCTGGGCTGGTCTCTCTCTCTCTCTCTCCCTGGGCTGGTCTCTCTCCCTCCCTGGGCTGGTATCGCTCTATCTCCCTGGGCTGGTCTCTCTCTCTCCCTGGGCTGGTCTCCCTCTCCCTAGTCTGGTCTCTCTCTCTCTCTCCCTGGTCTAGTCTCTCTCTCTCTCTCCCTGGGCTGGTCTCTCTCTCCCTGGTCTAGTCTCTCTCTCTCTCTCCCTGGGCTGGTCTCTCTCTCACTGGGCTGGTCTCACTCTCTCCCTGGGCTGGTCTCTCTCTCTCCCTGGGCTGGTCTCTCTCCCTCCCTGGGCTTGTATCGCTCTATCTCCCTGGGCTGGTCTCTCTCTCTCCCTGGGCTGGTCTCCCTCTCCCTAGTCTGGTCTCTCTCTCTCTCTCCCTGGTCTAGTCTCTCTCTCTCTCTCCCTGGGCTGGTCTCTCTCTCCCTGGGCTGGTCTCACTCTCTCCCTGGGCTGGTCTCTCTCTCTCCCTGTGCTGGTCTCTCTCTCTCTCCCTGTGCTGGTCTCTCTCTCTCTCTCTCTTCCTTTGGCTGGTCTCTCTCTCTCTCTCCCTGGGCTGGTCTCTCTCTCTCTCTCCCTGTGCTGGTCTCTCTCTCTCTCTCTCTTCCCTTGGCTGGTCTCTCTCTCTCTCTCTCCCTGGGCTGGTCTCTCTCTCTCTGTCCCTGGGCTGGTCTCTCTCTCTGTCCCTGGGCTGGTCTCTCTCTCTCCCTGGGCTGGTCTCTCTCTCTCTCCCTGGGCTGTTCTCTCACTCTCCCTGGGCTGGTCTCTCTCTCTCTCTCTCTGGGCTGGTCTCTCTCTCTCCCTGGGATGGTCTCTCTCTCTCTCCTCGGGTTGGTCTCTCTCTCCCTGGGCTGGTCTCTCTCTCTCCCTGGGCTGGTCTCTCTCTCTCTCCCTGGGCTGGTCTTCTCCCTCCCTGGGCTGGTCTCCCTCTCTCCCTGGGCTGGTCTCTCTCTCTCTCTCTTCCTGGGCTGGTCTCTCTCTCTCCCTGGGCTGGTCTCTCTCTCTGTCCCCAGGTTGGTCTCTCTCCCTCCCTGGGCTGGTCTCTCTCTCTCCCTGGGCTGGTCTCTCTCTCTCCCTGGGCTGGTCTCTCTCTCTGTCCCCAGGTTGGTCTCTCTCCCTCCCTGCGCTGGTCTCTCTCTCTCTCCCTGGGCTGGTCTCTTTCTCTCCCTGGGCTGGTCACCCCCTCCCTGTGCTGGTCTCTCTCTCTATACCCGGTCTGGTCTCTCTCTGTCCCTGGGCTGGTCTCTCTGTCCCTGGGCTGGTCTCTCTCTCTCCCTGGGCTGGTCTCTCTCTCTCTCCCTGGGCTGGTCTCTCTTTCTCTCCCTGGGCTGGTCTCTCTTTCTCTCCCTGGGCTGGTCTCTCTCTCTCCCTGGGCTGGTCTCTCTCTCCCTGGTCTAGTCTGTCTCTCTCTCTCCCTGGGCTGGTCTCTCTCTCTCCCTGGGCTTGTCTCTCTCTCCCTGGGCTGGTCTCTCTCTCTGTCCCTGGGCTGGTCTCTCTCTCTCTCCCTGGGCTGGTCTCTCTCTCCCTGGACTGGTCTCTCTCTCTCTCCATGGGCTGGTCTCTCTCTCTCTCCCTGGGCTGGTCTCTCTCTCTCTCCCTGGGCTGGTCTCCCTCTCTCCCTGGGCTGGTCTCCCTCTCTCCCTGGTCTGGTCTCTCTCTCTCTCTCTCTCTCCGTGGGCTGGTCTCTCTCTATGTCCCTGGGCTGGTCTCTCTCTCCCTAGGCTGGTCTGTCTCTGTCCCTGGGCTGGTCCCTCTCTCTCTCTCCCTGGGCTAGTCTCTCTCTATGACCCTGGGCTGGTCTCTCTCTCCCTGGCCTGGTGTCTTTCTCTCCCTGGGATGGTCTCTCTCTCTCCTCGGGTTGGTCTCTCTCTCACTGGGCTGGTCTCTCACTGTCCCTGGGCTGGTCTCTCTCTCCCTGGGCTGGTCTCTCTCCCTCTCCTTGGGCTGGTCTCTCTCTCTCCCCAGGCTGGTCTCTCTCTCTCTCCCCGGGCTGGTCACTCTCTCTGTCCCTGGGCTGGTCTCTTTGTGTCCCTGGGCTGGTCTCTCACTCTCTCTCTCCCCGGGCTGGTCTCCCTCTCTCCCTGGTCTGGTCTCTCTCTCCCTCTCTCCCTGGTCTGGTCTCTCTCTCTCTCTCTCCCTGGGCTGGTCTCCCTCTCTCCCTGGTCTGGTCTCTCTCTCTCTCTCTCCCTGGGCTAGTCTCACTCTCTCCCTGGGCTGGTATCTCTCTATCTCCCTGGGCTGGTCTCTCTCCCTCCCTGGGCTGGTATCGCTCTATCTCCCTGGGCTGGTCTTTCTCTCTCTCCCTCCCTGGGCTGGTATCGCTCTATCTCCCTGGGCTGGTCTTTCTCTCACTCTCTCCCTGGGCTGGTATCTCTCTATCTCCCTGGGCTGGTCTCTCTCCCTCCCTGGGCTGGTATCGCTCTATCTCACTGGGCTGGTCTCTCTCTCTCCCTGGGCTGGTCTCCCTCTCCCTGGTCTGGTCTCTCTCTCTCTCTCCCTGGTCTAGTCTCTCTCTCTCTCTCTCCCTGGGCTGGTCTCTTTCTCTCTCTCTCCCTGGGCTTGTTTCTCTCTCTCTCTTCTCCCTGGGCTGGTCTCTCTCTGCCTGGGCTGGTCTCACTCTCTCCCTGGGCTTGTCTCTCTCTCTCCCTGTGCTGGTCTCTCTCTCTCCCTGTGCTGGTCTCTCTCTCTCGCTCTCCCTGGGCTGGTCTCTCTCTCTCTCTCCCTGGGCTGGTCTCTCTCTCTCCCTGGGATGGTCTCTCTCTCTCTCTCTCCTCGGGTTGGTCTCTCTCTCCCTGGGCTGGTCTCCCTCCCTCCCTGGGCTCGTCTCTCTCTCTCCCTGGGCTGGTCTCCCTCTCTCCCTGGGCTGGTCTCTCTCTCTCTCTCTCCCTGGGCTGGTCTCTCTCTCTCTCCCTGGGTTTGTCTCGCTCTCCCTGGGCTTGTCTCTCTCTCTCTCCCTGGGCTGGTCTCTCTCTCTCTCCCTGGGCTGGTCTCTCTCTCTCTCTCCCTGGGGTGGTCTCTCTCTCTCTCCCCGGGCTGGTCTTTCTCTCTGTCCCAGGGCTGGTCTCTCTCTCTCCCTGGGCTGGTATCTCTCTATCTCCCTGGGCTGGTCTCCCTCTCTCCCTTGTCTGGTCTCTCTCTCCCTCGCTCCCTGGTCTGGTCTCTCTCTCTCTCTCTCCCTGGGCTGGTCTCCCTCTCTCCCTGGTCTGGTCTCTCTCTCTCTCTCTCCCTGGGCTAGTCTCACTCTCTCCCTGGGCTGGTATCTCTCTATCTCCCTGGGCTGGTCTCTCTCCCTCCCTGTGCTGGTATCGCTCTATCTCCCTGGGCTGGTCTTTCTCTCTCTCCCTGGGCTGGTCTCTCTCTCTCCCTGGTCTGGTCTCTCTCTCTCTCTCTCTCCCTGGGCTGGTCTCTCTCTCTCTCTCTCCCTGGGCTGGTCTCTCTCCCTCCCTGGGCTGGTATCGCTCTATCTCCCTGGGCTGGTTTCTCTCTCTCCCTGGGCTGGTCTCCCTCTCCCTAGTCTGGTCTCTCTCTCTCTCTCCCTGGTCTAGTCTCTCTCTCTCTCTCCCTGGGCTGGTCTCTCTCTCCCTGGTCTAGTCTCTCTCTCCCTGGGCTGGTCTCACTCTCTCCCTGGGCTGGTCTCTCTCTCTCCCTGTGCTGGTCTCTCTCTCTCTCCCTGTGCTGGTCTCTCTCTCTCTCTCTCTCTTCCCTTGGCTGGTCTCTCTCTCTCTCTCCCTGGGCTGGTCTCTCTCTCTCTGTCCCTGGGCTGGTCTCTCTCTCTGTCCCTGGGCTGGTCTCTCTCTCTCCCTGGGCTGGTCTCTCTCTCTCTCCCTGGGCTGTACTCTCTCTCTCCCTGGGCTGGTCTCTCTCACTCTCTCTCTGGGCTGGTCTCTCTCTCTCCCTGGGATGGTCTCTCTCTCTCTCCTCGGGTTGGTCTCTCTCTCCCTGGGCTGGTCTCTCTCTCTCCCTGGGCTGGTCTCTCTCTCTCTCCCTGGGCTGGTCTCTCTCTCTGTCCCCAGGTTGGTCTCTCTCCCTCCCTGGGCTGGTCTCTCTCTCTCCCTGGGCTGGTCTCTCTCTCTCCCTGGGCTGGTCTCTCTCTCTGTCCCTAGGTTGGTCTCTATCCCTCCCTGGGCTGGTCTCTCTCTCTCCCTGGGCTGGTCTCTTTCTCTCCCTGGGCTGGTCACCCCCTCCCTGTGCTGGTCTCTCTCTCTATACCCGGTCTGGTCTCTCTCTGTCCCTGGGCTGGTCTCTCTGTCCCTGGGCTGGTCTCTCTCTCTCCCTGGGCTGGTCTCTCTCTCTCTCCCTGGGCTGGTCTCTCTTTCTCTCCCTGGGCTGGTCTCTCTTTCTCTCCCTGGGCTGGTCTCTCTCTCTCCCTGGGCTGATCTCTCTCTCCCTGGGCTGGTCTCTCTCTCTCCCTGGGCTAGTCTCTCTCTCTCCTCGGGTTGGTCTCTCTCTCACTGGGCTGGTCTCTCACTGTCCCTGGGCTGGTCTCTCTCTCCCTGGGCTGGTCTCTCTCCCTCTCCCTGGGCTGGTCTCTCTCTCTCTCCCCAGGCTGGTCTCTCTCTCTCTCCCCGGGCTGGTCACTCTCTCTGTCCCTGGGCTGGTCTCTCTGTGTCCCTGGGCTGGTCTCTCTCTCTCTCTCTCCCCGGGCTGGTCTCGCTCTCTCCCTGGTCTGGTCTCTCTCTCCCTCTCTCCCTGGTCTGGTCTCTCTCTCTCTCCCCCTGGGCTGGTCTCCCTCTCTCCCTGGTCTGGTCTCTCTCTCTCTCTCTCCCTGGGCTTGTCTCTCTCTCTCTCCCTGGGCTGGTCTCCCTCTCTCCCTGGTCTGGTCTCTCTCTCTCTCTCTCCCTGGGCTAGTCTCACTCTCTCCCTGGGCTGGTATCTCTCTATCTCCCTGGGCTGGTCTCTCTCCCTCCCTGTGCTGGTATCGCTCTATCTCCCTGGGCTGGTCTTTCTCTCTCTCCCTGGGCTGGTCTCTCTCTCTCCCTGGTCTGGTCTCTCTCTCTCTCTCTCTCCCTGGGCTGGTCTCTCTCTCTCTCTCTCCCTGGGCTGGTCTCTCTCCCTCCCTGGGCTGGTATCGCTCTATCTCCCTGGGCTGGTTTCTCTCTCTCCCTGGGCTGGTCTCCCTCTCCCTGGTCTGGTCTCTCTCTCTCTCTCCCTGGGCTGGTCTCTCTCTCTCTCTCCCTGGGCTGGTCTCTCTCCCTCCCTGGTCTAGTCTCTCTCTCTCTCTCCCTGGGCTGGTCTCTCTCTCCCTGGGCTGGTCTCACTCTCTCCCTGGGCTGGTCTCTCTCTCTCCCTGTGCTGGTCTCTCTCTCTCTCCCTGTGCTGGTCTCTCTCTCTCTCTCTCTCTTCCCTTGGCTGGTATCTCTCTCTCTCTCCCTGGGCTGGTCTCTCTCTCTCTGTCCCTGGGCTGGTCTCTCTCTCTGTCCCTGGGCTGGTCTCTCTCTCTCCCTGGGCTGGTCTCTCTCTCTCTCCCTGGGCTGTACTCTCTCTCTCCCTGGGCTGGTCTCTCTCACTCTCTCTCTGGGCTGGTCTCTCTCTCTCCCTGGGATGGTCTCTCTCTCTCTCCTCGGGTTGGTCTCTCTCTCCCTGGGCTGGTCTCTCTCTCTCCCTGGGCTGGTCTCTCTCTCTCTCCCTGGGCTGGTCTCTCTCTCTGTCCCCAGGTTGGTCTCTCTCCCTCCCTGGGCTGGTCTCTCTCTCTCCCTGGGCTGGTCTCTCTCTCTCCCTGGGCTGGTCTCTCTCTCTGTCCCCAGGTTGGTCTCTATCCCTCCCTGGGCTGGTCTCTCTCTCTCCCTGGGCTGGTCTCTTTCTCTCCCTGGGCTGGTCACCCCCTCCCTGTGCTGGTCTCTCTCTCTATACCCGGTCTGGTCTCTCTCTGTCCCTGGGCTGGTCTCTCTGTCCCTGGGCTGGTCTCTCTCTCTCCCTGGGCTGGTCTCTCTCTCTCTCCCTGGGCTGGTCTCTCTTTCTCTCCCTGGGCTGGTCTCTCTTTCTCTCCCTGGGCTGGTCTCTCTCTCTCCCTGGGCTGATCTCTCTCTCCCTGGGCTGGTCTCTCTCTCTCCCTGGGCTAGTCTCTCTCTCTCCTCGGGTTGGTCTCTCTCTCACTGGGCTGGTCTCTCACTGTCACTGGGCTGGTCTCTCTCTCTCCTCGGGTTGGTCTCTCTCTCACTGGGCTGGTCTCTCACTGTCCCTGGGCTGGTCTCTCTCTCCCTGGGCTGGTCTCTCTCCCACTCCCTGGGCTGGTCTCTCTCTCTCTCCCCAGGCTGGTCTCTCTCTCTCTCCCCGGGCTGGTCACTCTCTCTGTCCCTGGGCTGGTCTCTCTGTGTCCCTGGGCTGGTCTCTCTCTCTCTCTCTCCCCGGGCTGGTCTCGCTCTCTCCCTGGTCTGGTCTCTCTCTCCCTCTCTCCCTGGTCTGGTCTCTCTCTCTCTCTCTTCCTGGGCTGGTCTCCCTCTCTCCCTGGTCTGGTCTCTCTCTCTCTCTCTCCCTGGGCTTGTCTCTCTCTCTCTCCCTGGGCTGGTCTCTCTCTATGTCCTTGGGCTGTTCTCTCTCTCCCTGGGCTGGCGTCTTTCTCTCCCTGGGATGGTCTCTCTCTCTCTCCTCGGGTTGGTCTCTCTCTCTCCCTGGGCTGGTCTCTCACTGTCCCTGGGCTGGTCTCTCTCTCCCTGGGCTGGTCTCTCTCTGTCCCTGGCCTGGTCTCTCTCTCTCCCTGTGCTGGTCTCTCTCTGTCCCTGGGCTGGTCTCTCTCCCTCTCTCTGGGCTGGTCTCTCTCTCTCCCCGGGCTGGTCTCTCTCTCTCTCCCCGGGCTGGTCACTCTCTCTGTTCCTGGGCTGGTCTCTCTGTCTCCCTGGGCTGGTCTCTCTCTCTCCCTGGGCTGGTCTCTCTCTGTCCCTGGGCTGGTCTCCCTCTCTCCCTGGTCTGGTCTCTCTCTCTCTCTCTCCCTGGGCTGGTCTCTCTCTCTCTCTCTCCCTGGGCTGGTATCTCTCTATCTCCCTGGGCTGGTCTCTCTCCCTCCCTGGGCTGGTATCGCTCTATCTCCCTGGGCTGGTCTTTCTCTCTCTCCCTGGGATGCTTTCTCTCTCTCCCTGGGCTGGTCTCTCTCTCTCTCCCTGGGCTGGACTTTCTCTCTCTCCCTGGGCTGGTCTCTCTCTCTCTCTGGGCCGGTCTCTCTCTCTCCTTGCTCTGGTCTCTGTCTCGCGCTACCTGGGCTGGTCTCTCTCTGTCCCTGGGCTGGTCTCTCTCTGTCCCTGGGCTGGTCTCTCTCTCTCCCTGGGCTGGTCTCTCTCTGTCACTGGGCTGGTCTCTCTCTCTCTCTGGTCTGGTCTGTCTCTCTCTCTCTCCGTGGGCTGGTCTCCCCCTCTCCCTGGTGTGGTCTCTCTCTCCCTCTCTCCCTGGTCTGGTCTCTCTCTCTCTCTCTCCCTGGGCTGGTCTCCCTCTCTCCCTGGTCTGGTCTCCCTCTTTCTCTCTCCCTGGGCTGGTCTCCCTCTCTCCCTGGTCTGGTCTCTCTCTCTCTCTCTCCCTGGGCTGGTCTCTCTCTCTCTCTCTCCCTGGGCTAGTCTCACTCTCTCCCTGGGCTGGTATCTCTCTATCTCCCTGGGCTAGTATCTCTGTATCTCCCTGGGCTGGTCTCTCTCCCTCTTTGGGCTGGTATCGCTCTATCTCCCTGGGCTGGTCTCTCTCTCTCCCTGGGCTGGTCTCTCTCTCTCCCCAGGCTGGTCTCTCTCTCTCTCCCCGGGCTGGTCACTCTCTCTGTCCCGGGGCTGGTCTCTCTGTGTCCCTGGGCTGGTCTCTCTCTCTCTCTCTCCCCGGGCTGGTCTCCCTCTCTCCCTTGCCTGGTCTCTCTCTCCCTCTCTCCCTGGTCTGGTCTCTCTCTCTCTCTCTCCCTGGGCTGGTCTCCCTCTCTCCCTGGTCTGGTCTCTCTCTCTCTCTCTCCCTGGGCTAGTCTCACTCTCTCCCTGGGCTGGTATCTCTCTATCTCCCTGGGCTGGTCTCTCTCCCTCCCTGTGCTGGTATCGCTCTATCTCCCTGGGCTGGTCTTTCTCTCTCTCCCTGGGCTGGTCTCTCTCTCTCCCTGGTCTGGTCTCTCTCTCTCTCTCTCTCCCTGGGCTGGTCTCTCTCTCTCTCTCTCCCTGGGCTGGTCTCTCTCCCTCCCTGGGCTGGTATCGCTCTATCTCCCTGGGCTGGTCTCTCTCTCTCCCTGGGCTGGTCTCTCTCTCTGTCCCCAGGTTGGTCTCTCTCCCTCCCTGGGCTGGTCTCTCTCTCTCCCTGGGCTGGTCTCTCTCTCTCCCTGGGCTGGTCTCTCTCTCTGTCCCCAGGTTGGTCTCTCTCCCTCCCTGGGCTTGTCTCTCTCTCCCTGGTCTAGTCTGTCTCTCTCTCTCCCTGGGCTGGTCTCTCTCTCTCCCTGGGCTTGTCTCTCTCTCCCTGGACTGGTCTCTCTCTCTGTCCCTGGGCTGGTCTCTCTCTCTCTCCCTGGGCTGGTCTCTCTCTCCCTGGACTGGCTCTCTCTCTCTCCATGGGCTGGTCTCTCTCTCTCTCCCTGGGCTGGTCTCTCTCTCTCTCCCTGGGCTGGTCTCCCTCTCTCCCTGGGCTGGTCTCCCTCTCTCCCTGGTCTGGTCTCTCTCTCTCTCTCTCCGTGGGCTGGTCTCTCTCTATGTCCCTGGGCTGGTCTCTCTCTCCCTGGGCTGGTCTGTCTCTGTCCCTGGGCTGGTCTCTCTCTCTCTCTACCTGGGCTGGTCTCTCTCTCTCTCCCTGGGCTAGTCTCTCTCTATGACCCTGGGCTGGTCTCTTCTTCCCTGGGCTGGTGTCTTTCTCTCCCTGGGATGGTCTCTCTCTCTCCTCGGGTTGGTCTCTCTCTCACTGGGCTGGTCTCTCACTGTCCCTGGGCTGGTCTCTCTTTCTCTCCCTGGGCTGGTCTCTCTCTCTCCCTGGGCTGGTCTCTCTCTCCCTGGTCTAGTCTGTCTCTCTCTCTCCCTGGGCTGGTCTCTCTCTCTCCCTGGGCTTGTCTCTCTCTCCCTGGGCTGGTCTCTCTCTCTGTCCCTGGGCTGGTCTCTCTCTCTCTCCCTGGGCTGGTCTCTCTCTCCCTGGACTGGCTCTCTCTCTCTCCATGGGCTGGTCTCTCTCTCTCTCCCTGGGCTGGTCTCTCTCTCTCTCCCTGGGCTGGTCTCCCTCTCTCCCTGGGCTGGTCTCCCTCTCTCCCTGGTCTGGTCTCTCTCTCTCTCTCTCCGTGGGCTGCTCTCTCTCTATGTCCCTGGGCTGGTCTCTCTCTCCCTGGGCTGGTCTGTCTCTGACCCTGGGCTGGTCTCTCTCTCTCTCTACCTGGGCTGGTCTCTCTCTCTCTCCCTGGGCTAGTCTCTCTCTATGACCCTGGGCTGGTCTCTTCTTCCCTGGGCTGGTGTCTTTCTCTCCCTGGGATGGTCTCTCTCTCTCCTCGGGTTGGTCTCTCTCTCACTGGGCTGGTCTCTCACTGTCCCTGGGCTGGTCTCTCTCTCCCTGGGCTGGTCTCTCTCCCTCTCCCTGGGCTGGTCTCTCTCTCTCTCTGGGCTGGTCTCTCTCTGTCCCTGGGCTGGTCTCCCTCTCTCCCTGGTCTGGTCTCTCTCTCTCTCTCTCCCTGGGCTGGTCTCTCTCTCTCTCTCTCCCTGGGCTGGTATCTCTCTATCTCCCTGGGCTGGTCTCTCTCCCTCCCTGGGCTGGTATCGCTCTATTTCCCTGGGCTGGTCTTTCTCTCTCTCCCTGGGCTGCTCTCTCTCTCTCCCTGGGCTGGTCTCTCTCTCTCCCTGGGCTGGACTTTCGCTCTCTCCCTGGGCTGGACTCTCTCTCTCTCTGGGCTGGTCTCTCTCTCTCCCTGCTCTGGTCTCTCTCTCGCTCTACCTGGGCTGGTCTCTCTCTGTCTCTGGGCTGGTCTCTCTCTCTCCCTGGGCTGGTCTCTCTCTGTCACTGGGCTGGTCTCTCTCTCTCTCTCTCCCTGGGCTGGTCTCCCTCTCTCCCTGGTCTGGTCTCTCTCTCTCTCTCTCCCTGGGCTGGTCTCTCTCTCTCTCTCTCCCTGGGCTAGTCTCACTCTCTCCCTGGGCTGGTATCTCTCTATCTCCCTGGGCTAGTATCTCTCTATCTCCCTGGGCTGGTCTCTCTCTCTCCCTGGGCTGGTCTCTCTCTCTCCCCAGGCTGGTCTCTCTCTCTCTCCCCGGGCTGGTCTCTCTCTCTGTCCCTGGGCTGGTCTCTCTGTGTCCCTGGGCTGGTCTCTCTCTCTCTCTCTCCCCGGGCTGGTCTCCCTCTCTCCCTTGTCTGGTCTCTCTCTCCCTCTCTCCCTGGTCAGGTCTCTCTCTCTCTCTCTCCCTGGGCTGGTCTCTCTCTCTGTCCCCAGGTTGGTCTGTCTCCCTCCCTGGGCTGGTCTCTCTCTCTCCCTGGGCTGGTCTCTCTCTCTCCCTGGGCTGGTCTCTCTCTCTGTCCCCAGGTTGGTCTCTCTCCCTCCCTGGGCTGGTCTCTCTCTCTCCCTGGGCTGGTCTCTTTCTCTCCCTGGGCTGGTCACCCCCTCCCTGTGCTGGTCTCTCTCCCTATACCCGGTCTGGTCTCTCTCTGTCCCTGGGCTGGTCTCTCTGTCCCTGGGCTGGTCTCTCTCTCTCCCTGGGCTGGTCTCTCTCTCTCTCCCTGGGCTGGTCTCTCTTTCTCTCCCTGGGCTGGTCTCTCTTTCTCTCCCTGGGCTGGTCTCTCTCTCTCCCTGGGCTGGTCTCTCTCTCCCTGGTCTAGTCTGTCTCTCTCTCTCCCTGGGCTGGTCTCTCTCTCTCCCTGGGCTTGTCTCTCTCTCCCTGGACTGTTCTCTCTCTCTGTCCCTGGGCTGGTCTCTCTCTCTCTCCCTGGGCTGGTCTCTCTCTCCCTGGACTGGCTCTCTCTCTCTCCATGGGCTGGTCTCTCTCTCTCTCCCTGGGCTGGTCTCCCTCTCTCCCTGGGCTGGTCTCCCTCTCTCCCTGGTCTGGTCTCTCTCTCTCTCTCTCCATGGGCTGGTCTCTCTCTATGTCCCTGGGCTGGTCTCTCTCCCTCCCTGGGCTGGTATCGCTCTATCTCCCTGGGCTGGTCTTTCTCTCTCTCCCTCCCTGGGCTGGTATCGCTCTATCTCCCTGGGCTGGTCTTTCTCTCACTCTCTCGCTGGGCTGGTATCTCTCTATCTCCCTGGGCTGGTCTCTCTCCCTCCCTGGGCTGGTATCGCTCTATCTCACTGGGCTGGTCTCTCTCTCTCCCTGGGCTGGTCTCCCTCTCCCTGGTCTGGTCTCTCTCTCTCTCTCCCTGGTCTAGTCTCTCTCTCTCTCTCCCTGGGCTGGTCTCTTTCTCTCTCTCTCCCTGGGCTTGTTTCTCTCTCTCTCTTCTCCCTGGGCTGGTCTCTCTCTGCCTGGGCTGGTCTCACTCTCTCCCTGGGCTTGTCTCTCTCTCTCCCTGTGCTGGTCTCTCTCTCTCCCTGTGCTGGTCTCTCTCTCTCGCTCTCCCTGGGCTGGTCTCTCTCTCTCTCTCCCTGGGCTGGTCTCTCTCTCTCCCTGGGATGGTCTCTCTCTCTCTCTCTCCTCGGGTTGGTCTCTCTCTCCCTGGGCTGGTCTCCCTCTCTCCCTGGGCTCGTCTCTCTCTCTCCCTGGGCTGGTCTCCCTCTCTCCCTGGGCTGGTCTCTCTCTCTCTCTCTCCCTGGGCTGGTCTCTCTCTCTCTCCCTGGGTTTGTCTCGCTCTCCCTGGGCTTGTCTCTCTCTCTCTCCCTGGGCTGGTCTCTCTCTCTCTCCCTGGGCTGGTCTCTCTCTCTCTCTCCCTGGGGTGGTCTCTCTCTCTCTCCCCGGGCTGGTCTTTCTCTCTGTCCCTGGGCTGGTCTCTCTCTCCCTGGGCTGGTATCTCTCTATCTCCCTGGGCTGGTCTCCCTCTCTCCCTTGTCTGGTCTCTCTCTCCCTCTCTCCCTGGTCTGGTCTCTCTCTCTCTCTCTCCCTGGGCTGGTCTCCCTCTCTCCCTGGTCTGGTCTCTCTCTCTCTCTCTCCCTGGGCTAGTCTCACTCTCTCCCTGGGCTGGTATCTCTCTATCTCCCTGGGCTGGTCTCTCTCCCTCCCTGTGCTGGTATCGCTCTATCTCCCTGGGCTGGTCTTTCTCTCTCTCCCTGGGCTGGTCTCTCTCTCTCCCTGGTCTGGTCTCTCTCTCTCTCTCTCTCCCTGGGCTGGTCTCTCTCTCTCTCTCTCCCTGGGCTGGTCTCTCTCCCTCCCTGGGCTGGTATCGCTCTATCTCCCTGGGCTGGTTTCTCTCTCTCCCTGGGCTGGTCTCCCTCTCCCTAGTCTGGTCTCTCTCTCTCTCTCCCTGGTCTAGTCTCTCTCTCTCTCTCCCTGGGCTGGTCTCTCTCTCCCTGGTCTAGTCTCTCTCTCTCTCTCCCTGGGCTGGTCTCTCTCTCCCTGGGCTGGTCTCACTCTCTCCCTGGGCTGGTCTCTCTCTCTCCCTGTGCTGGTCTCTCTCTCTCTCCCTGTGCTGGTCTCTCTCTCTCTCTCTCTCTTCCCTTGGCTGGTCTCTCTCTCTCTCTCCCTGGGCTGGTCTCTCTCTCTCTGTCCCTGGGCTGGTCTCTCTCTCTGTCCCTGGGCTGGTCTCTCTCTCTCCCTGGGCTGGTCTCTCTCTCTCTCCCTGGGCTGTACTCTCTCTCTCCCTGGGCTGGTCTCTCTCACTCTCTCTCTGGGCTGGTCTCTCTCTCTCCCTGGGATGGTCTCTCTCTCTCTCCTCGGGTTGGTCTCTCTCTCCCTGGGCTGGTCTCTCTCTCTCCCTGGGCTGGTCTCTCTCTCTCTCCCTGGGCTGGTCTCTCTCTCTGTCCCCAGGTTGGTCTGTCTCCCTCCCTGGGCTGGTCTCTCTCTCTCCCTGGGCTGGTCTCTCTCTCTCCCTGGGCTGGTCTCTCTCTCTGTCCCCAGGTTGGTCTCTATCCCTCCCTGGGCTGGTCTCTCTCTCTCCCTGGGCTGGTCTCTTTCTCTCCCTGGGCTGGTCACCCCCTCCCTGTGCTGGTCTCTCTCTCTATACCCGGTCTGGTCTCTCTCTGTCCCTGGGCTGGTCTCTCTGTCCCTGGGCTGGTCTCTCTCTCTCCCTGGGCTGGTCTCTCTCTCTCTCCCTGGGCTGGTCTCTCTTTCTCTCCCTGGGCTGGTCTCTCTTTCTCTCCCTGGGCTGGTCTCTCTCTCTCCCTGGGCTGATCTCTCTCTCCCTGGGCTGGTCTCTCTCTCTCCCTGGGCTAGTCTCTCTCTCTCCTCGGGTTGGTCTCTCTCTCACTGGGCTGGTCTCTCACTGTCACTGGGCTGGTCTCTCTCTCTCCTCGGGTTGGTCTCTCTCTCACTGGGCTGGTCTCTCACTGTCCCTGGGCTGGTCTCTCTCTCCCTGGGCTGGTCTCTCTCCCTCTCCCTGGGCTGGTCTCTCTCTCTCTCCCCAGGCTGGTCTCTCTCTCTCTCCCCGGGCTGGTCACTCTCTCTGTCCCTGGGCTGGTCTCTCTGTGTCCCTGGGCTGGTCTCTCTCTCTCTCTCTCCCCGGGCTGGTCTCGCTCTCTCCCTGGTCTGGTCTCTCTCTCCCTCTCTCCCTGGTCTGGTCTCTCTCTCTCTCTCTTCCTGGGCTGGTCTCCCTCTCTCCCTGGTCTGGTCTCTCTCTCTCTCTCTCCCTGGGCTGGTCTCTCTCTCTCTCCCTGGGCTGGTCTCTCTCTATGTCCTTGGGCTGTTCTCTCTCTCCCTGGGATGGCGTCTTTCTCTCCCTGGGATGGTCTCTCTCTCTCTCCTCGGGTTGGTCTCTCTCTCTCCCTGGGCTGGTCTCTCACTGTCCCTGGGCTGGTCTCTCTCTCCCTGGGCTGGTCTCTCTCTGTCCCTGGCCTGGTCTCTCTCTCTCCCTGTGCTGGTCTCTCTCTGTCCCTGGGCTGGTCTCTCTCCCTCTCTCTGGGCTGGTCTCTCTCTCTCCCCGGGCTGGTCTCTCTCTCTCTCCCCGGGCTGGTCACTCTCTCTGTTCCTGGGCTGGTCTCTCTGTCTCCCTGGGCTGGTCTCTCTCTCTCCCTGGGCTGGTCTCTCTCTGTCCCTGGGCTGGTCTCCCTCTCTCCCTGGTCTGGTCTCTCTCTCTCTCTCTCCCTGGGCTGGTCTCTCTCTCTCTCTCTCCCTGGGCTGGTATCTCTCTATCTCCCTGGGCTGGTCTCTCTCCCTCCCTGGGCTGGTATCGCTCTATCTCCCTGGGCTGGTCTTTCTCTCTCTCCCTGGGATGCTTTCTCTCTCTCCCTGGGCTGGTCTCTCTCTCTCTCTCTCCCTGGGCTAGTCTCACTCTCTCCCTGGGCTGGTATCTCTCTATCTCCCTGGGCTAGTATCTCTGTATCTCCCTGGGCTGGTCTCTCTCCCTCTTTGGGCTGGTATCGCTCTATCTCCCTGGGCTGGTCTCTCTCTCTCCCTGGGCTGGTCTCTCTCTCTCCCCAGGCTGGTCTCTCTCTCTCTCCCCGGGCTGGTCACTCTCTCTGTCCCGGGGCTGGTCTCTCTGTGTCCCTGGGCTGGTCTCTCTCTCTCTCTCTCCCCGGGCTGGTCTCCCTCTCTCCCTGGACTGGTCTCTCTCTCCCTCTCTCCCTGGTCTGGTCTCTCTCTCTCTCTCTCCCTGGGCTGGTCTCCCTCTCTCCCTGGTCTGGTCTCTCTCTCTCTCTCTCCCTGGGCTGGTCTCACTCTCTCCCTGGGCTGGTATCTCTCTATCTCCCTGGGCTGGTCTCTCTCCCTCCCTGTGCTGGTATCGCTCTATCTCCCTGGGCTGGTCTTTCTCTCTCTCCCTGGGCTGGTCTCTCTCTCTCCCTGGTCTGGTCTCTCTCTCTCTCTCTCTCCCTGGGCTGGTCTCTCTCTCTCTCTCTCCCTGGGCTGGTCTCTCTCCCTCCCTGGGCTGGTATCGCTCTATCTCCCTGGGCTGGTCTCTCTCTCTCCCTGGGCTGGTCTCTCTCTCTGTCCCCAGGTTGGTCTCTCTCCCTCCCTGGGCTGGTCTCTCTCTCTCCCTGGGCTGGTCTCTCTCTCTCCCTGGGCTGGTCTCTCTCTCTGTCCCCAGGTTGGTCTCTCTCCCTCCCTGGGCTTGTCTCTCTCTCCCTGGTCTAGTCTGTCTCTCTCTCTCCCTGGGCTGGTCTCTCTCTCTCCCTGGGCTTGTCTCTCTCTCCCTGGACTGGTCTCTCTCTCTGTCCCTGGGCTGGTCTCTCTCTCTCTCCCTGGGCTGGTCTCTCTCTCCCTGGACTGGCTCTCTCTCTCTCCATGGGCTGGTCTCTCTCTCTCTCCCTGGGCTGGTCTCTCTCTCTCTCCCTGGGCTGGTCTCCCTCTCTCCCTGGGCTGGTCTCCCTCTCTCCCTGGTCTGGTCTCTCTCTCTCTCTCTCCGTGGGCTGGTCTCTCTCTATGTCCCTGGGCTGGTCTCTCTCTCCCTGGGCTGGTCTGTCTCTGTCCCTGGGCTGGTCTCTCTTTCTCTCTACCTGGGCTGGTCTCTCTCTCTCTCCCTGGGCTAGTCTCTCTCTATGACCCTGGGCTGGTCTCTTCTTCCCTGGGCTGGTGTCTTTCTCTCCCTGGGATGGTCTCTCTCTCTCCTCGGGTTGGTCTCTCTCTCACTGGGCTGGTCTCTCACTGTCCCTGGGCTGGTCTCTCTTTCTCTCCCTGGGCTGGTCTCTCTCTCTCCCTGGGCTGGTCTCTCTCTCCCTGGTCTAGTCTGTCTCTCTCTCTCCCTGGGCTGGTCTCTCTCTCTCCCTGGGCTTGTCTCTCTCTCCCTGGGCTGGTCTCTCTCTCTGTCCCTGGGCTGGTCTCTCTCTCTCTCCCTGGGCTGGTCTCTCTCTCCCTGGACTGGCTCTCTCTCTCTCCATGGGCTGGTCTCTCTCTCTCTCCCTGGGCTGGTCTCTCTCTCTCTCCCTGGGCTGGTCTCCCTCTCTCCCTGGGCTGGTCTCCCTCTCTCCCTGGTCTGGTCTCTCTCTCTCTCTCTCCGTGGGCTGCTCTCTCTCTATGTCCCTGTGCTGGTCTCTCTCTCCCTGGGCTGGTCTGTCTCTGACCCTGGGCTGGTCAGTCTCTCTCTCTACCTGGGCTGGTCTCTCTCTCTCTCCCTGGGCTAGTCTCTCTCTATGACCCTGGGCTGGTCTCTTCTTCCCTGGGCTGGTGTCTTTCTCTCCCTGGGATGGTCTCTCTCTCTCCTCGGGTTGGTCTCTCTCTCACTGGGCTGGTCTCTCACTGTCCCTGGGCTGGTCTCTCTCTCCCTGGGCTGGTCTCTCTCCCTTTCCCTGGGCTGGTCTCTCTCTCTCCCTGGGCTGGTCTCTCTCTGTCCCTGGGCTGGTCTCCCTCTCTCCCTGGTCTGGTCTCTCTCTCTCTCTCTCCCTGGGCTGGTCTCTCTCTCTCTCTCTCCCTGGGCTGGTATCTCTCTATCTCCCTGGGCTGGTCTCTCTCCCTCCCTGGGCTGGTATCGCTCTATTTCCCTGGGCTGGTCTTTCTCTCTCTCCCTGGGCTGCTCTCTCTCTTTCCCTGGGCTGGTCTCTCTCTCTCCCTGGGCTGGACTTTCGCTCTCTCCCTGGGCTGGACTCTCTCTCTCTCTGGGCTGGTCTCTCTCTCTCCCTGCTCTGGTCTCTCTCTCGCTCTACCTGGGCTGGTCTCTCTCTGTCTCTGGGCTGGTCTCTCTCTCTCCCTGGGCTGGTCTCTCTCTGTCACTGGGCTGGTCTCTCTCTCTCCCTGGTCTGGTCTCTCTCTCTCTCTCTCCCTGGGCTGGTCTCCCTCTCTCCCTGGTCTGGTCTCTCTCTCCCTCTCTCCCTGGGCTGGTCTCTCTCTCTCTCTCTCCCTGGGCTAGTCTCACTCTCTCCCTGGGCTGGTATCTCTCTATCTCCCTGGGCTAGTATCTCTCTATCTCCCTGGGCTGGTCTCTCTCTCTCCCTGGGCTGGTCTCTCTCTCTCCCCAGGCTGGTCTCTCTCTCTCTCCCCGGGCTGGTCACTCTCTCTGTCCCTGGGCTGGTCTCTCTGTGTCCCTGGGCTGGTCTCTCTCTCTCTCTCTCCCCGGGCTGGTCTCCCTCTCTCCCTTGTCTGGTCTCTCTCTCCCTCTCTCCCTGGTCAGGTCTCTCTCTCTCTCTCTCCCTGGGCTGGTCTCTCTCTCTGTCCCCAGGTTGGTCTGTCTCCCTCCCTGGGCTGGTCTCTCTCTCTCCCTGGGCTGGTCTCTCTCTCTCCCTGGGCTGGTCTCTCTCTCTCCCTGGGCTGGTCTCTTTCTCTCCCTGGGCTGGTCACCCCCTCCCTGTGCTGGTCTCTCTCCCTATACCCGGTCTGGTCTCTCTCTGTCCCTGGGCTGGTCTCTCTGTCCCTGGGCTGGTCTCTCCCTCTCCCTGGGCTGGTCTCTCTCTCTCTCCCTGGGCTGGTCTCTCTTTCTTTCCCTGGGCTGGTCTCTCTTTCTTTCCCTGGGCTGGTCTCTCTTTCTCTCCCTGGGCTGGTCTCTCTCTCCCTGGTCTAGTCTGTCTCTCTCTCTCCCTGGGATGGTCTCTCTCTCTCCCTGGGCTTGTCTCTCTCTCCCTGGACTGTTCTCTCTCTCTGTCCCTGGGCTGGTCTCTCTCTCTCTCCCTGGGCTGGTCTCTCTCTCCCTGGACTGGCTCTCTCTCTCTCCATGGGCTGGTCTCTCTCTCTCTCCCTGGGCTGGTCTCTCTCTCTCTCCCTGGGCTGGTCTCCCTCTCTCCCTGGGCTGGTCTCCCTCTCTCCCTGGTCTGGTCTCTCTCTCTCTCTCTCCATGGGCTGGTCTCTCTCTATGTCCCTGGGCTGGTCTCTCTCTCCCTGAGCTGGTCTGTCTCTGTCCCTGGGCTGGTCTCTCTCTTTCTCTACCTGGGCTGGTCTCTCTCTCTCTCCCTGGGCTTGTCTCTCTCTATGACCCTGGGCTGGTCTCTTCTTCCCTGGGCTGGTGTCTTTCTCTCCCTGGGATGGTCTCTCTCTCTCCTCGGGTTGGTCTCCCTCTCACTGGGCTGGTCTCTCACTGTCCCTGGGCTGGTCTCTCTTTCTCTCCCTGGGCTGGTCTCACTCTCTCCCTGGGCTGGTCTCAGTCTCCCTGGTCTAGTCTGTCTCCCTCTCCCTGGGCTGGTCTCTCTCTCTCCCTGGGCTTGTCTCTCTCTCCCTGGGCTGGTCTCTCTCTCTGTCCCTGGGCTGGTCTCTCTCTCTCTCCCTGGGCTGGTCTCCCTCTCTCCCTGGGCTGGTCTCCCTCTCTCCCTGGTCTGGTCTCTCTCTCTCTCTCTCCGTGGGCTGCTCTCTCTCTATGTCCCTGGGCTGGTCTCTCTCTCCCTGGGCTGGTCTGTCTCTGACCCTGGGCTGGTCTCTCTCTCTCTCTACCTGGGCTGGTCTCTCTCTCTCTCCCTGGGCTAGTCTCTCTCTATGACCCTGGGCTGGTCTCTTCTTCCCTGGGCTAGAGTCTTTCTCTCCCTGGGATGGTCTCTCTCTCTCCTCGGGTTGGTCTCTCTCTCACTGGGCTGGTCTCTCACTGTCCCTGGGCTTGTCTCTCTCTCCCTGGGCTGATCTCTCTCCCTCTGCCTGGGCTGGTCTCTCTCTCTCCCTGGGCTGGTCTCTCTCTGTCCCTGGGCTGGTCTCCCTCTCTCCCTGGTCTGGTCTCTCTCTCTCTCTCTCCCTGGGCTGGTCTCTCTCTCTCTCTCTCCCTGGGCTGGTATCTCTCTATCTCCCTGGGCTGGTCTCTCTCCCTCCCTGGGCTGGTATCGCTCTATTTCCCTGGGCTGGTCTTTCTCTCTCTCCCTGGGCTGCTCTCTCTCTCTCCCTGGGCTGGTCTCTCTCTCTCCCTGGGCTGGACTTTCTCTCTCTCCCTGGGCTGGTCTCTCTCTCTCTCTGGGCTGGTCTCTCTCTCTCCCTGCTCTGGTCTCTCTCTCGCTCTACCTGGGCTGGTCTCTCTCTGTCCCTGGGCTGGTCTCTCTCTCTCCCTGGGCTGGTCTCTCTCTGTCACTGGGCTGGTCTCTCTCTCTCTCTCTCCGTGGGCTGGTCTCCCCCTCTCCCTGGTGTGGTCTCTCTCTCCCTCTCTCCCTGGTCTGGTCTCTCTCTCTCTCTCTCCCTGGGCTGGTCTCTCTCTCTCCCTGGTCTGGTCTCTCTCTCTCTCTCTCCCTGGGCTGGTCTCTCTCTCTCTCTCTCCCTGGGCTAGTCTCACTCTCTCCCTGGGCTGGTATCTCTCTATCTCCCTGGGCTAGTATCTCTCTATCTCCCTGGGCTGGTCTCTCTCTCTCCCTGGGCTGGTCTCTCTCTCTCCCCAGGCTGGTCTCTCTCTCTCTCCCCGGGCTGGTCACTCTCTCTGTCCCTGGGCTGGTCTCTCTGTGTCCCTGGGCTGGTCTCTCTCTCTCTCTCTCCCCGGGCTGGTCTCCCTCTCTCCCTGGTCTGGTCTCTCTCTCCCTCTCTCCCTGGTCTGGTCTCTCTCTCTCTCTCTCCCTGGGCTGGTCTCCCTCTCTCCCTGGTCTGGTCTCTCTCTCTCTCTCTCCCTGGGCTAGTCTCACTCTCTCCCTGGGCTGGTATCTCTCTATCTCCCTGGGCTGGTCTCTCTCCCTCCCTGTGCTGGTATCGCTCTATCTCCCTGGGCTGGTCTTTCTCTCTCTCCCTGGGCTGGTCTCTCTCTCGCCCTGGGCTGGTCTCTCTCTCTCTCTCTCCCTGGGCTGGTCTCTCTCCCTCCCTGGGCTGGTATCGCTCTATCTCCCTGGGCTTGTCTCTCTCTCTCCCTGGGCTGGTCTCCCTCTCCCTAGTCTGGTCTCTCTCTCTCTCTCCCTGGTCTAGTCTCTCTCTCTCTCCCTGGGCTGGTCTCTCTCTCTCGCTGGGCTGGTCTCTCTCTCTCTCCCTGTGCTGGTCTCTCTCTCTCTCTCTCCCTGGGCTGGTCTCTCTCCCTCCCTGGGCTGGTATCGCTCTATCTCCCTGGGCTTGTCTCTCTCTCTCCCTAGTCTGGTCTCTCTCTCTCTCTCCCTGGTCTAGTCTCTCTCTCTCTCTCCCTGGGCTGGTCTCTCTCTCCCTGGGCTGGTCTCACTCTCTCCCTGGGCTGGTATCTCTCTATCTCCCTGGGCTGGTCTCTCTCCCTCCCTGGGCTGGTATCGCTCTATCTCCCTGGGCTGGTCTTTCTCTCTCTCCCTGGGCTGCTTTCTCTCTCTCCCTGGGCTGGTCTCTCTCTCTCTCCCTGGGCTGGACTTTCTCTCTCTCCCTGGGCTGGTCTCTCTCTCTCTCTGCGCCGGTCTCTCTCTCTCCTTGCTCTGGTCTCTGTCTCGCGCTACCTGGGCTGGTCTCTCTCTGTCCCTGGGCTGGTCTCTCTCTGTCCCTGGGCTGGTCTCTCTCTCTCCCTGGGCTGGTCTCTCTCTGTCACTGGGCTGGTCTCTCTCTCTCTCTGGTCTGGTCTGTCTCTCTCTCTCTCCGTGGGCTGGTCTCCCCCTCTCCCTGGTGTGGTCTCTCTCTCCCTCTCTCCCTGGTCTGGTCTCTCTCTCTCTCTCTCCCTGGGCTGGTCTCCCTCTCTCCCTGGTCTGGTCTCCCTCTTTCTCTCTCCCTGGGCTGGTCTCCCTCTCTCCCTGGTCTGGTCTCTCTTTCTCTCTCTCCCTGGGCTGGTCTCTCTCTCTCTCTCTCCCTGGGCTAGTCTCACTCTCTCCCTGGGCTGGTATCTCTCTATCTCCCTGGGCTAGTATCTCTGTATCTCCCTGGGCTGGTCTCTCTCCCTCTTTGGGCTGGTATCGCTCTATCTCCCTGGGCTGGTCTCTCTCTCTCCCTGGGCTGGTCTCTCTCTCTCCCCAGGCTGGTCTCTCTCTCTCTCCCCGGGCTGGTCACTCTCTCTGTCCCGGGGCTGGTCTCTCTGTGTCCCTGGGCTGGTCTCTCTCTCTCTCTCTCCCCGGGCTGGTCTCCCTCTCTCCCTTGCCTGGTCTCTCTCTCCCTCTCTCCCTGGTCTGGTCTCTCTCTCTCTCTCTCCCTGGGCTGGTCTCCCTCTCTCCCTGGTCTGGTCTCTCTCTCTCTCTCTCCCTGGGCTAGTCTCACTCTCTCCCTGGGCTGGTATCTCTCTATCTCCCTGGGCTGGTCTCTCTCCCTCCCTGTGCTGGTATCGCTCTATCTCCCTGGGCTGGTCTTTCTCTCTCTCCCTGGGCTGGTCTCTCTCTCTCCCTGGTCTGGTCTCTCTCTCTCTCTCTCTCCCTGGGCTGGTCTCTCTCTCTCTCTCTCCCTGGGCTGGTCTCTCTCCCTCCCTGGGCTGGTATCGCTCTATCTCCCTGGGCTGGTCTCTCTCTCTCCCTGGGCTGGTCTCTCTCTCTGTCCCCAGGTTGGTCTCTCTCCCTCCCTGGGCTGGTCTCTCTCTCTCCCTGGGCTGGTCTCTCTCTCTCCCTGGGCTGGTCTCTCTCTCTGTCCCCAGGTTGGTCTCTCTCCCTCCCTGGGCTGGTCTCTCTCTCCCTGGTCTAGTCTGTCTCTCTCTCTCCCTGGGCTTGTCTCTCTCTCCCTGGACTGGTCTCTCTCTCTGTCCCTGGGCTGGTCTCTCTCTCTCTCCCTGGGCTGGTCTCTCTCTCCCTGGACTGGCTCTCTCTCTCTCCATGGGCTGGTCTCTCTCTCTCTCTCCCTGGGCTGGTCTCTCTCTCTCTCCCTGGGCTGGTCTCCCTCTCTCCCTGGGCTGGTCTCCCTCTCTCCCTGGTCTGGTCTCTCTCTCTCTCTCTCCGTGGGCTGGTCTCTCTCTATGTCCCTGGGCTGGTCTCTCTCTCCCTGGGCTGGTCTGTCTCTGTCCCTGGGCTGGTCTCTCTCTCTCTCTACCTGGGCTGGTCTCTCTCTCTCTCCCTGGGCTAGTCTCTCTCTATGACCCTGGGCTGGTCTCTTCTTCCCTGGGCTGGTGTCTTTCTCTCCCTGGGATGGTCTCTCTCTCTCCTCGGGTTGGTCTCTCTCTCACTGGGCTGGTCTCTCACTGTCCCTGGGCTGGTCTCTCTTTCTCTCCCTGGGCTGGTCTCTCTCTCTCCCTGGGCTGGTCTCTCTCTCCCTGGTCTAGTCTGTCTCTCTCTCTCCCTGGGCTGGTCTCTCTCTCTCCCTGGGCTTGTCTCTCTCTCCCTGTGCTGGTCTCTCTCTCAGTCCCTGGGCTGGTCTCTCTCTCTCTCCCTGGGCTGGTCTCTCTCTCCCTGGACTGGCTCTCTCTCTCTCCATGGGCTGGTCTCTCTCTCTCCATGGGCTGGTCTCTCTCTCTCTCCCTGGGCTGGTCTCTCTCTCTCTCCCTGGGCTGGTCTCCCTCTCTCCCTGGGCTGGTCTCCCTCTCTCCCTGGTCTGGTCTCTCTCTCTCTCTCTCCGTGTGCTGCTCTCTCTCTATGTCCCTGGGCTGGTCTCTCTCTCCCTGGGCTGGTCTGTCTCTGACCCTGGGCTGGTCTCTCTCTCTCTCTACCTGGGCTGGTCTCTCTCTCTCTCCCTGGGCTAGTCTCTCTCTATGACCCTGGGCTGGTCTCTTCTTCCCTGGGCTGGTGTCTTTCTCTCCCTGGGATGGTCTCTCTCTCTCCTCGGGTTGGTCTCTCTCTCACTGGGCTGGTGTCTCACTGTCCCTGGGCTGGTCTCTCTCTCCCTGGGCTGGTCTCTCTCCCTCTCCCTGTGCTGATCTCTCTCTCTCCCTGGGCTGGTCTCTCTCTGTCCCTGGGCTGGTCTCCCTCTCTCCCTGGTCTGGTCTCTCTCTCTCTCTCTCCCTGGGCTGGTCTCTCTCTCTCTCTCTCCCTGGGCTGGTATCTCTCTATCTCCCTGGGCTGGTCTCTCTCCCTCCCTGGGCTGGTATCGCTCTATTTCCCTGGGCTGGTCTTTCTCTCTCTCCCTGGGCTGCTCTCTCTCTCTCCCTGGGCTGGTCTCTCTCTCTCCCTGGGCTGGACTTTCGCTCTCTCCCTGGGCTGGACTCTCTCTCTCTCTGGGCTGGTCTCTCTCTCTCCCTGCTCTGGTCTCTCTCTCGCTCTACCTGGGCTGGTCTCTCTCTGTCCCTGGGCTGGTCTCTCTCTCTCCCTGGGCTGGTCTCTCTCTGTCACTGGGCTGGTCTCTCTCTCTCTCTGGTCTGGTCTCTCTCTCTCTCTCTCCGTGGGCTGGTCTCCCCCTCTCCCTGGTGTGGTCTCTCTCTCCCTCTCTCCCTGGTCTGGTCTCTCTCTCTCTCTCTCTCACTGGGCTGGTCTCCCTCTCTCCCTGGTCTGGTCTCTCTCTCTCTCTCTCCCTGGGCTGGTCTCCCTCTCTCCCTGGTCTGGTCTCTCTCTCTCTCTCTCCCTGGGCTGGTCTCTCTCTCTCTCTCTCCCTGGGCTAGTCTCACTCTCTCCCTGGGCTGGTATCTCTCTATCTCCCTGGGCTAGTATCTCTCTATCTCCCTGGGCTGGTCTCTCTCTCTCCCTGGGCTGGTCTCTCTCTCTCCCCAGGCTGGTCTCTCTCTCTCTCCCCGGGCTGGTCACTCTCTCTGTCCCTGGGCTGGTCTCTCTGTGTCCCTGGGCTGGTCTCTCTCTCTCTCTCTCCCCGGGCTGGTCTCCCTCTCTCCCTTGTCTGGTCTCTCTCTCCCTCTCTCCCTGGTCAGGTCTCTCTCTCTCTCTCTCTCCCTGGGCTGGTCTCTCTCTCTGTCCCCAGGTTGGTCTGTCTCCCTCCCTGGGCTGGTCTCTCTCTCTCCCTGGGCTGGTCTCTCTCTCTCCCTGGGCTGGTCTCTCTCTCTGTCCCCAGGTTGGTCTCTCTCCCTCCCTGGGCTGGTCTCTCTCTCTCCCTGGGCTGGTCTCTTTCTCTCCCTGGGCTGGTCACCCCCTCCCTGTGCTGGTCTCTCTCCCTATACCCGGTCTGGTCTCTCTCTGTCCCTGGGCTGGTCTCTCTGTCCCTGGGCTGGTCTCTCTCTCTCCCTGGGCTGGTCTCTCTCTCTCTCCCTGGGCTGGTCTCACTTTCTCTCCCTGGGCTGGTCTCTCTTTCTCTCCCTGGGCTGGTCTCTCTCTCTCCCTGGGCTGGTATCTCTCTCCCTGGTCTAGTCTGTCTCTCTCTCTCCCTGGGCTGGTCTCTCTCTCTCCCTGGGCTTGTCTCTCTCTCCCTGGACTGTTCTCTCTCTCTGTCCCTGGGCTGGTCTCTCTCTCTCTCCCTGGGCTGGTCTCTCTCTCCCTGGACTGGCTCTCTCTCTCTCCATGGGCTGGTCTCTCTCTCTCTCCCTGGGCTGGTCTCTCTCTCTCTCCCTGGGCTGGTCTCCCTCTCTCCCTGGGCTGGTCTCCCTCTCTCCCTGGTCTGGTCTCTCTCTCTCTCTCTCCATGGGCTGGTCTCTCTCTATGTCCCTGGGCTGGTCTCTCTCTCCCTGGGCTGGTCTGTCTCTGTCCCTGGGCTGGTCTCTCTCTTTCTCTACCTGGGCTGGTCTCTCTCTATGACCCTGGGCTGGTCTCTTCTTCCCTGGGCTGGTGTCTTTCTCTCCCTGGGATGGTCTCTCTCTCTCCTCGGGTTGGTCTCTCTCTCACTGGGCTGGTCTCTCACTGTCCCTGGGCTGGTCTCTCTTTCTCTCCCTGGGCTGGTCTCACTCTCTCCCTGGGCTGGTCTCAGTCTCCCTGGTCTAGTCTGTCTCTCTCTCTCCCTGGGCTGGTCTCTCTCTCTCCCTGGGCTTGTCTCTCTCTCCCTGGGCTGGTCTCTCTCTCTGTCCCTGGGCTGGTCTCTCTCTCTCTCCCTGGGCTGGTCTCTCTCTCCCTGGACTGGCTCTCTCTCTCTCCATGGGCTGGTCTCTCTCTCTCTCCCTGGGCTGGTCTCTCTCTCTCTCCCTGGGCTGGTCTCCCTCTCTCCCTGGGCTGGTCTCCCTCTCTCCCTGGTCTGGTCTCTCTCTCTCTCTCTCCGTGGGCTGCTCTCTCTCTATGTCCCTGGGCTGGTCTCTTCTCTCCCTGGGCTGGTCTGTCTCTGACCCTGGGCTGGTCTCTCTCTCTCTCTACCTGGGCTGGTCTCTCTCTCTCTCCCTGGGCTAGTCTTTCTCTATGACCCTGGGCTGGTCTCTTCTTCCCTGGGCTAGAGTCTTTCTCTCCCTGGGATGGTCTCTCTCTCTCCTCGGGTTGGTCTCTCTCTCACTGGGCTGGTCTCTCTCTCTCCCTGGGCTGGTCTCTCTCTGTCCCTGGGCTGGTCTCCCTCTCTCCCTGGTCTGGTCTCTCTCTCTCTCTCTCCCTGGGCTGGTCTCTCTCTCTCTCTCTCCCTGGGCTGGTATCTCTCTATCTCCCTGGGCTGGTCTCTCTCCCTCCCTGGGCTGGTATCGCTCTATTTCCCTGGGCTGGTCTTTCTCTCTCTCCCTGGGCTGCCCTCTCTCTCTCCCTGGGCTGGTCTCTCTCTCTCCCTGGGCTGGACTTTCGCTCTCTCCCTGGGCTGGACTCTCTCTCTCTCTGGGCTGGTCTCTCTCTCTCCCTGCTCTGGTCTCTCTCTCGCTCTACCTGGGCTGGTCTCTCTCTCTCTCCCTGGGCTAGTCTCTCTCTATGACCCTGGGCTGGTCTCTTCTTCCCTGGGCTGGTGTCTTTCTCTCCCTGGGATGGTCTCTCTCTCTCCTCGGGTTGGTCTCTCTCTCACTGGGCTGGTGTCTCACTGTCCCTGGGCTGGTCTCTCTCTCCCTGGGCTGGTCTCTCTCCCTCTCCCTGTGCTGGTCTCTCTCTCTCCCTGGGCTGGTCTCTCTCTGTCCCTGGGCTGGTCTCCCTCTCTCCCTGGTCTGGTCTCTCTCTCTCTCTCTCCCTGGGCTGGTCTCTCTCTCTCTCTCTCCCTGGGCTGGTATCTCTCTATCTCCCTGGGCTGGTCTCTCTCCCTCCCTGGGCTGGTATCGCTCTATTTCCCTGGGCTGGTCTTTCTCTCTCTCCCTGGGCTGCCCTCTCTCTCTCCCTGGGCTGGTCTCTCTCTCTCCCTGGGCTGGACTTTCGCTCTCTCCCTGGGCTGGACTCTCTCTCTCTCTGGGCTGGTCTCTCTCTCTCCCTGCTCTGGTCTCTCTCTCGCTCTACCTGGGCTGGTCTCTCTCTGTCCCTGGGCTGGTCTCTCTCTCTCCCTGGGCTGGTCTCTCTCTCTCCCTGGGCTGGTCTCCCTCTCTCCCTGGTCTGGTCTCTCTCTCTCTCTCTCCCTGGGCTGGTCTCCCTCTCTCCCTGGTCTGGTCTCTCTCTCTCTCTCTCCCTGGGCTGGTCTCTCTCTCTCTCTCTCCCTGGGCTAGTCTCACTCTCTCCCTGGGCTGGTATCTCTCTATCTCCCTGGGCTAGTATCTCTCTATCTCCCTGGGCTGGTCTCTCTCTCTCCCTGGGCTGGTCTCTCTCTCTCCCCAGGCTGGTCTCTCTCTCTCTCCCCGGGCTGGTCACTCTCTCTGTCCCTGGGCTGGTCTCTCTGTGTCCCTGGGCTGGTCTCTCTCTCTCTCTCTCCCCGGGCTGGTCTCCCTCTCTCCCTTGTCTGGTCTCTCTCTCCCTCTCTCCCTGGTCTGGTCTCTCTCTCTCTCTCTCCCTGGGCTGGTCTCCCTCTCTCCCTGGTCTGGTCTCTCTCTCTCTCTCTCCCTGGGCTAGTCTCACTCTCTCCCTGGGCTGGTATCTCTCTATCTCCCTGGGCTGGTCTCTCTCCCTCCCTGTGCTGGTATCGCTCTATCTCCCTGGGCTGGTCTTTCTCTCTCTCCCTGGGCTGGTCTCTCTCTCGCCCTGGGCTGGTCTCTCTCTCTCTCTCTCCCTGGGCTGGTCTCTCTCCCTCCCTGGGCTGGTATCGCTCTATCTCCCTGGGCTTGTCTCTCTCTCTCTCCCTGGGCTGGTCTCTTTCTCTCCCTGGGCTGGTCACCCCCTCCCTGTGCTGGTCTCTCTCTCTATACCCGGTCTGGTCTCTCTCTGTCCCTGGGCTGGTCTCTCTGTCCCTGGGCTGGTCTCTCTCTCTCCCTGGGCTGGTCTCTCTCTCTCTCCCTGGGCTGGTCTCTCTTTCTCTCCCTGGGCTGGTCTCTCTTTCTCTCCCTGGGCTGGTCTCTCTCTCTCCCTGGGCTGGTCTCTCTCTCCCTGGTCTAGTCTGTCTCTATCTCTCCCTGGGCTTGTCTCTCTCTCTCCCTGGGCTTGTGTCTCTCTCCCTGGGCTGGTCTCTCTCTCTGTCCCTGGGCTGGTCTCTCTCTCTCTCCCTGGGCTGGTCTCTCTCTCCCTGGACTGGTCTCTCTCTCTCTCCATGGGCTGGTCTCTCTCTCTCTCTCTCCCTGGGCTGGTCTCTCGCCCTCTCCCTGGGCTGGTCTCTCTCTCTCCCTGGGCTGGTCTCTCTCTCTCCCTGGGCTGGTCTCTCTCCCTCCCTGGGCTGGTCTCTCTCTCTCCCCGGACTGGTCTCTCTCTCTCTCTCTCTCCCTGGGCTGATCTCTCTCTCCCTGGGCTGGTCTCTCTCTCTCCCTGGGCTAGTCTCTCTCTCTCCTCGGGTTGGTCTCTCTATCACTGGGCTGGTCTCTCACTGTCACTGGGCTGGTCTCTCTCTCTCCTCGGGTTGGTCTCTCTCTCACTGGGCTGGTCTCTCACTGTCACTGGGCTGGTGTCTTTCTCTCCCTGGGATGGTCTCTCTCTCTCCTCGGGTTGGTCTCTCTCTCATTGGGCTGGTCTCTCACTGTCCCTGGGCTGGTCTCTCTCTCCCTGGGCTGGTCTCTCTCCCTCTCCCTGGGCTGGTCTCTCTCTCTCCCCAGGCTGGTCTCTCTCTCTCTCCCCGGGCTGGTCACTCTCTCTGTCCCTGGGCTGGTCTCTCTGTGTCCCTGGGCTGGTCTCTCTCTCTCTCTCTCCCCGGGCTGGTCTCGCTCTCTCCCTGGTCTGGTCTCTCTCTCCCTCTCTCCCTGGTCTGGTCTCTCTCTCTCTCTCTTCCTGGGCTGGTCTCCCTCTCTCCCTGGTCTGGTCTCTCTCTCTCTCTCTCCCTGGGCTGGTCTCTCTCTCTCTCTCCCTGGGCTGGTCTCTCTCTATGTCCTTGGGCTGTTCTCTCTCTCCCTGGGCTGGCGTCTTTCTCTCCCTGGGCTGGTCTCACTCTCTCCCTGGGCTGGTCTCTCTCCCTCCCTGGGCTGGTATCGCTCTATCTCCCTGGGCTGGTCTTTCTCTCTCTCCCTGGGCTGCTCTCTCTCTCTCCCTGGGCTGGTCTCTCTCTCTCCCTGGGCTGGACTTTCTCTCTCTCCCTGGGCTGGTCTCTCTCTCTCTCTGGGGTGGTCTCTCTCTCTCCCTGCTCTGGTCTCTCTCTCGCTCTACCGGGGCTGGTCTCTCTCTGTCCCTGGGCTGGTCTCTCTCTCTCCCTGGGCTGGTCTCTCTCTGTCACTGGGCTGGTCTCTCTCTCTCTCTGGTCTGGTCTCTCTCTCTCTCTCTCCTTGGGCTGGTCTCCCCCTCTCCCTGGTGTGGTCTCTCTCTCCCTCTCTCCCTGGTCTGGTCTCTCTCTCTCTCTCTCCCTGGGCTGGTCTCCCTCTCTCCCTGGTCTGGTCTCTCTCTCTCTCTCTCCCTGGGCTGGTCTCCCTCTCTCCCTGGTCTGGTCTCTCTCTCTCTCTCTCCCTGGGCTGGTCTCTCTCTCTCTCTCTCCCTGGTCTGGTATCTCTCTATCTCCCTGGGCTGGTCTCTCTCCCTCCCTGGTCTGGTCTCTCTCTCTCTCTCTCCCTGGGCTGGTCTCTCTCTCTCTCTCTCCCTGGGCTGGTATCTCTCTATCTCCCTGGGCTGGTCTCTCTCCCTCCCTGGGCTGGTATCGCTCTATCTCCCTGGGCTGGTCTTTCTCTCTCTCCCTGGGCTGCTCTCTCTCTCTCCCTGGGCTGGTCTCTCTCTCTCTCCCTGGGCTGGACTTTCTCTCTCTCCCTGGGCTGGTCTCTCTCTCTCTCTGGGCCGGTCTCTCTCTCTCCTTGCTCTGGTCTCTGTCTCGCGCTACCTGGGCTGGTCTCTCTCTGTCCCTGGGCTGGTCTCTCTCTCTCCCTGGGCTGGTCTCTCTCTCTCCCTGGGCTGGTCTCTCTCTGTCACTGGGCTGGTCTCTCTCTCTCTCTGGTCTGGTCTGTCTCTCTCTCTCTCCGTGGGCTGGTCTCCCCCTCTCCCTGGTGTGGTCTCTCTCTCCCTCTCTCCCTGGTCTGGTCTCTCTCTCTCTCTCTCCCTGGGCTGGTCTCCCTCTCTCCCTGGTCTGGTCTCCCTCTTTCTCTCTCCCTGGGCTGGTCTCCCTCTCTCCCTGGTCTGGTCTCTCTCTCTCTCTCTCCCTGGGCTGGTCTCTCTCTCTCTCTCTCCCTGGGCTAGTCTCACTCTCTCCCTGGGCTGGTATCTATATATCTCCCTGGGCTAGTATCTCTGTATCTCCCTGGGCTGGTCTCTCTCCCTCTTTGGGCTGGTATCGCTCTATCTCCCTGGGCTGGTCTCTCTCTCTCCCTGGGCTGGTCTCTCTCTCTCCCCAGGCTGGTCTCTCTCTCTCTCCCCGGGCTGGTCACTCTCTCTGTCCCGGGGCTGGTCTCTCTGTGTCCCTGGGCTGGTCTCTCTCTCTCTCTCTCCCCGGGCTGGTCTCCCTCTCTCCCTTGCCTGGTCTCTCTCTCCCTCTCTCCCTGGTCTGGTCTCTCTCTCTCTCTCTCCCTGGGCTAGTCTCACTCTCTCCCTGGGCTGGTATCTCTCTATCTCCCTGGGCTGGTCTCTCTCCCTCCCTGTGCTGGTATCGTTCTATCTCCCTGGGCTGGTCTTTCTCTCTCTCCCTGGGCTGGTCTCTCTCTCTCCCTGGTCTGGTCTCTCTCTCTCTCTCTCTCCCTGGGCTGGTCTCTCTCTCTCTCTCTCCCTGGGCTGGTCTCTCTCCCTCCCTGGGCTGGTATCGCTCTATCTCCCTGGGCTTGTCTCTCTCTCTCCCTGGGCTGGTCTCCCTCTCCCTAGTCTGGTCTCTCTCTCTCTCTCCCTGGTCCAGTCTCTCTCTCTCTCTCCCTGGGCTGGTCTCTCTCTCTCTCTCTCCCTGGGCTTGTTTCTCTCTCTCTCTTCTCCCTGGGCTGGTCTCTCTCTCCCTGGTGTGGTCTCACTCTCTCCCTGGGCTGGTCTCTCTCTCTCCCTGTGCTGGTCTCTCTCTCTCCCTGTGCTGGTCTCTCTCTCTCTCTCTCTTCCCTTGGCTCGTCTCTCTCTCTCTCTCCCTGGGCTGGTCTCTCTCTCTCTGTCCCTGGGCTGGTCTCTCTCTCTGTCCCTGGGCTGGTCTCTCTCTCTCCCTGGGCTGGTCTCTCTCTCTCCCTGGGATGGTCTCTCTCTCTCTCCTCGGGTTGGTCTCTCTCTCCCTGGGCTGGTCTCTCTCTCTCCCTGGGCTGGTCTCTCTCTCTCTCCCTGGGCTGGTCTCTCTCCCTGCCTGGGCTGGTCTCCCTCTCTCCCTGGGCTGGTCTCTCTCTCTCTCTCTTCCTGGGCTGGTCTCTCTCTCTCCCTGGGCTGGTCTCTCTCTCTGACCCAGGTTGGTCTCTCTCCCTCCCTGGGCTGGTCTCTCTCTCTCCCTGGGCTGGTCTCTCTCTCTCCCTGGGCTGGTCTCTCTCTCTGTCCCCAGGTTGGTCTCTCTCCCTCCCTGGGCTGGTCTCTCTCTCTCCCTGGGCTGGTCTCTTTCTCTCCCTGGGCTGGTCACCCCCTCCCTGTGCTGGTCTCTCTCACTATACCCGGTCTGGTCTCTCTCTGTCCCTGGGCTGGTCTCTCTGTCCCTGGGCTGGTCTCTCTCTCCCTGGGCTGGTCTCTCTCTGTCACTGGGCTGGTCTCTCTCTCTCTCTGGTCTGGTCTCTCTCTCTCTCTCTCCGTGGGCTGGTCTCCCCCTCTCCCTGGTGTGGTCTCTCTCTCCCTCTCTCCCTGGTCTGGTCTCTCTCTCTCTCTCTCCCTGGGCTGGTCTCCCTCTCTCCCTGGTCTGGTCTCTCTCTCTCTCTCTCCCTGGGCTGGTCTCCCTCTCTCCCTGGTCTGGTCTCTCTCTCTCTCTCTCCCTGGGCTGGTCTCTCTCTCTCTCTCTCCCTGGGCTAGTCTCACTCTCTTCCTGGGCTGGTATCTCTCTATCTCCCTGGGCTAGTATCTCTCTATCTCCCTGGGCTGGTCTCTCTCTCTCCCTGGGCTGGTCTCTCTCTCTCCCCAGGCTGGTCTCTCTCTCTCTCCCCGGGCTGGTCACTCTCTCTGTCCCTGAGCTGGTCTCTCTGTGTCCCTGGGCTGGTCTCTCTCTCTCTCTCTCCCCGGGCTGGTCTCCCTCTCTCCCTTGTCTGGTCTCTCTCTCCCTCTCTCCCTGGTCTGGTCTCTGTCTCTCTCTCTCCCTGGGCTGGTCTCCCTCTCTCCCTGGTCTGGTCTCTCTCTCTCTCTCTCCCTGGGCTAGTCTCACTCTCTCCCTGGGCTGGTATCTCTCTATCTCCCTGGGCTGGTCTCTCTCCCTCCCTGTGCTGGTATCGCTCTATCTCCCTGGGCTGGTCTTTCTCTCTCTCCCTGGGCTGGTCTCTCTCTCTCCCTGGTCTGGTCTCTCTCTCTCTCTCTCTCTCCCTGGGCTGGTCTCTCTCTCTCTCTCTCCCTGGGCTGGTCTCTCTCCCTCCCTGGGCTGGTATCGCTCTATCTCCCTGGGCTGGTCTCTCTCTCTCCCTGGGCTGGTCTCCCTCTCCCTAGTCTGGTCTCTCTCTCTCTCTCCCTGGTCTAGTCTCTCTCTCTCTCTCCCTGGGCTGGTCTCTCTCTCCCTGGTCTAGTCTCTCTCTCTCTCTCCCTGGGCTGGTCTCTCTCTCCCTGGGCTGGTCTCACTCTCTCCCTGGGCTGGTCTCTCTCTCTCCCTGTGCTGGTCTCTCTCTCTCTCCCTGTGCTGGTCTCTCTCTCTCTCTCTCTTCCCTTGGCTGGTCTCTCTCTCTCTCTCCCTGGGCTGGTCTCTCTCTCTCTGTCCCTGGGCTGGTCTCTCTCTCTCTGTCCCTGGGCTGGTCTCTCTCTCTGTCCCTGGGCTGGTCTCTCTCTCTCCCTGGGCTGGTCTCTCTCTCTCTCCCTGGGCTGTTCTCTCTCTCTCCCTGGGCTGGTCTCTCTCACTCTCTCTCTGGGCTGGTCTCTCTCTCTCCCTGGGATGGTCTCTCTCTCTCTCCTCGGGTTGGTCTCTCTCTCCCTGGGCTGGTCTCTCTCTCTCCCTGGGCTGGTCTCTCTCTCTCTCCCTGGGCTGGTCTCTCTCTCTGTCCCCAGGTTGGTCTCTCTCCCTCCCTGGGCTGGTCTCTCTCTCTCCCTGGGCTGGTCTCTCTCTCTCCCTGGGCTGGTCTCTCTCTCTGTCCCCTGGTTGGTCTCTCTCCCTCCCTGGGCTGGTCTCTCTCTCTCCCTGGGCTGGTCTCTTTCTCTCCCTGGTCTGGTCACCCCCTCCCTGTGCTGGTCTCTCTCTCTATACCCGGTCTGGTCTCTCTCTGTCCCTGGGCTGGTCTCTCTGTACCTGGGCTGGTCTCTCTCTCTCCCTGTGTTGGTCTCTCTCTCTCTCCCTGTGCTGGTCTCTCTCTCTCCCTGGGCTGGTCTCTCTCCCTCTCCCTGGGCTGGTCTCTCTCTCTCCCTGGGCTGGTCACTCTCTCTCCCTGGGCTGGTCTCTCACTCTCTCCCTGGGCTAGTCTCTCTCTCTCCCTGGGCTTGTGTCTCTCTCCCTGGGCTGGTCTCTCTCTCTGTCCCTGGGCTGGTCTCTCTCTCTCTCCCTGGGCTGGTCTCTCTCTCCCTGGACTGGTCTCTCTCTCTCTCCATGGGCTGGTCTCTCTCTCTCTCTCTCCCTGGGCTGGTCTCTCGCCCTCTCCCTGGGCTGGTCTCTCTCTCTCCCTGGGCTGGTCTCTCTCTCTCCCTGGGCTGGTCTCTCTCCCTCCCTGGGCTGGTCTCTCTCTCTCCCTGGTCTAGTCTCTCTCTCTCTCTCTCTCCCTGGGCTGGTCTCTCTCTCCCTGGGCTGGTCTCTCTCTCTCCCTGGGCTGGTCTCTCTCTCTCCTCGGGTTGGTCTCTCTCTCACTGGGCTGGTCTCTCACTGTCCCTGGGCTGGTCTCTCTCTCTCCTCGGGTTGGTCTCTCTCTCACTGGGCTGGTCTCTCACTGTCACTGGGCTGGTGTCTTTCTCTCCCTGGGATGGTCTCTCTCTCTCCTCGGGTTGGTCTCTCTCTCCTTGGGCTGGTCTCTCACTGTCCCTGGGCTGGTCCCTCCCTCCCTGGGCTGGTCTCTCTCTCTCTCCCTGGGCTGGTCTCTCTCTCTCCCCAGGCTGGTCTCTCTCTCTCTCCCCGGGCTGGTCACTCTCTCTGTCCCTGGGCTGGTCTCTCTGTGTCCCTGGGCTGGTCTCTCTCTCTCTCTCTCCCCGGGCTGGTCTCGCTCTCTCCCTGGTCTGGTCTCTCTCTCCCTCTCTCCCTGGTCTGGTCTCTCTCTCTCTCTCTTCCTGGGCTGGTCTCCCTCTCTCCCTGGTCTGGTCTCTCTCTCTCTCTCTCCCTGGGCTGGTCTCTCTCTCTCTCCCTGGGCTGGTCTCTCTCTATGTCCTTGGGCTGTTCTCTCTCTCCCTGGGCTGGCGTCTTTCTCTCCCTGGGCTGGTCTCACTCTCTCCCTGGGCTGGTCTCTCTCCCTCCCTGGGCTGGTATCGCTCTATCTCCCTGGGCTGGTCTTTCTCTCTCTCCCTGGGCTGCTCTCTCTCTCTCCCTGGGCTGGTCTCTCTCTCTCCCTGGGCTGGACTTTCTCTCTCTCCCTGGGCTGGTCTCTCTCTCTCTCTGGGCTGGTCTCTCTCTCTCCCTGCTCTGGTCTCTCTCTCGCTCTACCTGGGCTGGTCTCTCTCTGTCCCTGGGCTGGTCTCTCTCTCTCCCTGGGCTGGTCTCTCTCTGTCACTGGGCTGGTCTCTCTCTCTCTCTGGTCTGGTCTCTCTCTCTCTCTCTCTCCGTGGGCTGGTCTCCCCCTCTCCCTGGTGTGGTCTCTCTCTCCCTCTCTCCCTGGTCTGGTCTCTCTCTCTCTCTCTCCCTGGGCTGGTCTCCCTCTCTCCCTGGTCTGGTCTCTCTCTCTCTCTCCCTGGGCTGGTCTCCCTCTCTCCCTGGTCTGGTCTCTCTCTCTCTCTCTCCCTCGGCTGGTCTCTCTCTCTCTCTCTCCCTGGGCTGGTATCTCTCTATCTCCCTGGGCTGGTCTCTCTCCCTCCCTGGTCTGGTCTCTCTCTCTCTCTCTCCCTGGGCTGGTCTCTCTCTCTCTCTCTCCCTGGGCTGGTATCTCTCTATCTCCCTGGGCTGGTCTCTCTCCCTCCCTGGGCTGGTATCGCTCTATCTCCCTGGGCTGGTCTTTCTCTCTCTCCCTGGGCTGCTCTCTCTCTCTCCCTGGGCTGGTCTCTCTCTCTCTCCCTGGGCTGGACTTTCTCTCTCTCCCTGGGCTGGTCTCTCTCTCTCTCTGGGCCGGTCTCTCTCTCTCCTTGCTCTGGTCTCTGTCTCGCGCTACCTGGGCTGGTCTCTCTCTGTCCCTGGGCTGGTCTCTCTCTCTCCCTGGGCTGGTCTCTCTCTCTCCCTGGGCTGGTCTCTCTCTGTCACTGGGCTGTTCTCTCTCTCTCCCTGGGCTGGTCTCTCTCACTCTCTCTCTGGGCTGGTCTCTCTCTCTCCCTGGGCTGGTCTCCCTCTCCCTAGTCTGGTCTCTCTCTCTCTCTCCCTGGTCCAGTCTCTCTCTCTCTCTCCCTGGGCTGGTCTCTCTCTCTCTCTCTCCCTGGGCTTGTTTCTCTCTCTCTCTTCTCCCTGGGCTGGTCTCTCCCTCCCTGGTGTGGTCTCACTCTCTCCCTGGGCTGGTCTCTCTCTCTCCCTGTGCTGGTCTCTCTCTCTCCCTGTGCTGGTCTCTCTCTCTCTCTCTCTTCCCTTGGCTGGTCTCTCTCTCTCTCTCCCTGGGCTGGTCTCTCTCTCTCTGTCCCTGGGCTGGTCTCTCTCTCTGTCCCCGGGCTGGTCTCTCTCTCTCCCTGGGCTGGTCTCTCTCACTCTCTCTCTGGGCTGGTCTCTCTCTCTCCCTGGGATGGTCTCTCTCTCTCTCCTCGGGTTGGTCTCTCTCTCCCTGGGCTGGTCTCTCTCTCTCCCTGGGCTGGTCTCTCTCTCTCTCCCTGGGCTGGTCTCTCTCTCTGTCCCCAGGTTGGTCTCTCTCCCTCCCTGGGCTGGTCTCTCTCTCTCCCTGGGCTGGTCTCTCTCTCTCCCTGGGCTGGTCTCTCTCTCTGTCCCCAGGTTGGTCTCTCTCCCTCCCTGGGCTGGTCTCTCTCTCTCCCTGGGCTGGTCTCTTTCTCTCCCTGGTCTGGTCACCCCCTCCCTGTGCTGGTCTCTCTCTCTATACCCGGTCTGGTCTCTCTCTGTCCCTGGGCTGGTCTCTCTGTCCCTGGGCTGGTCTCTCTCTCTCCCTGGGCTGGTCTCTCTCTCTCTCCCTGGGCTGGTCTCTCTTTCTCTCCCTGGGCTGGTCTCTCTTTCTCTCCCTGGGCTGGTCTCTCTCTCTCCCTGGGCTGGTCACTCTCTCCCTGGTCTAGTCTGTCTCTCTCTCTCCCTGGGCTTGTCTCTCTCTCTCCCTGGGCTTGTGTCTCTCTCCCTGGGCTGGTCTCTCTCTCTGTCCCTGGGCTGGTCTCTCTCTCTCTCCCTGGGCTGGTCTCTCTCTCCCTGGACTGGTCTCTCTCTCTCTCCATGGGCTGGTCTCTCTCTCTCTCTCTCCCTGGGCTGGTCTCTCGCCCTCTCCCTGGGCTGGTCTCTCTCTCTCCCTGGGCTGGTCTCTCTCTCTCCCTGGGCTGGTCTCTCTCCCTCCCTGGGCTGGTCTCTCTCTCTCCCCGGGCTGGTCTCTCTCTCTCTCTCTCTCCCTGGGCTGATCTCTCTCTCCCTGGGCTGGTCTCTCTCTCTCCCTGGGCTAGTCTCTCTCTCTCCTCGGGTTGGTCTCTCTCTCACTGGGCTGGTCTCTCACTGTCACTGGGCTGGTCTCTCTCTCTCCTCGGGTTGGTCTCTCTCTCACTGGGCTGGTCTCTCACTGTCACTGGGCTGGTGTCTTTCTCTCCCTGGGATGGTCTCTCTCTCTCCTCGGGTTGGTCTCTCTCTCATTGGGCTGGTCTCTCACTGTCCCTGGGCTGGTCTCTCTCTCCCTGGGCTGGTCTCTCTCCCTCTCCCTGGGCTGGTCTCTCTCTCTCCCCAGGCTGGTCTCTCTCTCTCTCCCCGGGCTGGTCACTCTCTCTGTCCCTGGGCTGGTCTCTCTGTGTCCCTGGGCTGGTCTCTCTCTCTCTCTCTCCCCGGGCTGGTCTCGCTCTCTCCCTGGTCTGGTCTCTCTCTCCCTCTCTCCCTGGTCTGGTCTCTCTCTCTCTCTCTTCCTGGGCTGGTCTCCCTCTCTCCCTGGTCTGGTCTCTCTCTCTCTCTCTCCCTGGGCTGGTCTCTCTCTCTCTCCCTGGGCTGGTCTCTCTCTATGTCCTTGGGCTGTTCTCTCTCTCCCTGGGCTGGCGTCTTTCTCTCCCTGGGCTGGTCTCACTCTCTCCCTGGGCTGGTCTCTCTCCCTCCCTGGGCTGGTATCGCTCTATCTCCCTGGGCTGGTCTTTCTCTCTCTCCCTGGGCTGCTCTCTCTCTCTCCCTGGGCTGGTCTCTCTCTCTCCCTGGGCTGGACTTTCTCTCTCTCCCTGGGCTGGTCTCTCTCTCTCTCTGGGCTGGTCTCTCTCTCTCCCTGCTCTGGTCTCTCTCTCGCTCTACCTGGGCTGGTCTCTCTCTGTCCCTGGGCTGGTCTCTCTCTCTCCCTGGGCTGGTCTCTCTCTGTCACTGGGCTGGTCTCTCTCTCTCTCTGGTCTGGTCTCTCTCTCTCTCTCTCTCCGTGGGCTGGTCTCCCCCTCTCCCTGGTGTGGTCTCTCTCTCCCTCTCTCCCTGGTCTGGTCTCTCTCTCTCTCTCTCCCTGGGCTGGTCTCCCTCTCTCCCTGGTCTGGTCTCTCTCTCTCTCTCCCTGGGCTGGTCTCCCTCTCTCCCTGGTCTGGTCTCTCTCTCTCTCTCTCCCTCGGCTGGTCTCTCTCTCTCTCTCTCCCTGGGCTGGTATCTCTCTATCTCCCTGGGCTGGTCTCTCTCCCTCCCTGGTCTGGTCTCTCTCTCTCTCTCTCCCTGGGCTGGTCTCTCTCTCTCTCTCTCCCTGGGCTGGTATCTCTCTATCTCCCTGGGCTGGTCTCTCTCCCTCCCTGGGCTGGTATCGCTCTATCTCCCTGGGCTGGTCTTTCTCTCTCTCCCTGGGCTGCTCTCTCTCTCTCCCTGGGCTGGTCTCTCTCTCTCTCCCTGGGCTGGACTTTCTCTCTCTCCCTGGGCTGGTCTCTCTCTCTCTCTGGGCCGGTCTCTCTCTCTCCTTGCTCTGGTCTCTGTCTCGCGCTACCTGGGCTGGTCTCTCTCTGTCCCTGGGCTGGTCTCTCTCTCTCCCTGGGCTGGTCTCTCTCTCTCCCTGGGCTGGTCTCTCTCTCTCACTGGGCTGTTCTCTCTCTCTCCCTGGGCTGGTCTCTCTCACTCTCTCTCTGGGCTGGTCTCTCTCTCTCCCTGGGCTGGTCTCCCTCTCCCTAGTCTGGTCTCTCTCTCTCTCTCCCTGGTCCAGTCTCTCTCTCTCTCTCCCTGGGCTGGTCTCTCTCTCTCTCTCTCCCTGGGCTTGTTTCTCTCTCTCTCTTCTCCCTGGGCTGGTCTCTCCCTCCCTGGTGTGGTCTCACTCTCTCCCTGGGCTGGTCTCTCTCTCTCCCTGTGCTGGTCTCTCTCTCTCCCTGTGCTGGTCTCTCTCTCTCTCTCTCTTCCCTTGGCTGGTCTCTCTCTCTCTCTCCCTGGGCTGGTCTCTCTCTCTCTGTCCCTGGGCTGGTCTCTCTCTCTGTCCCCGGGCTGGTCTCTCTCTCTCCCTGGGCTGGTCTCTCTCTCTCCCTGGGATGGTCTCTCTCTCTCTCCTCGGGTTGGTCTCTCTCTCCCTGGGCTGGTCTCTCTCTCTCCCTGGGCTGGTCTCTCTCTCTCTCCCTGGGCTGGTCTCTCTCCCTGCCTGGGCTGGTCTCCCTCTCTCCCTGGGCTGGTCTCTCTCTCTCTCTCTTCCGGGGCTGGTCTCTCTCTCTCCCTGGGCTGGTCTCTCTCTCTGTCCCCAGGTTGGTCTCTCTCCCTCCCTGGGCTGGTCTCTCTCTCTCCCTGGGCTGGTCTCTTTCTTTCCCTGGGCTGGTCACCCCCTCCCTGTGCTGGTCTCTCTCACTATACCCGGTCTGGTCTCTCTCTGTCCCTGGGCTGGTCTCTCTGTCCCTGGGCTGGTCTCTCTCGCTCCCTGAGCTGGTCTCTCTCTCTCTCCCTGGGCTGGTCTCTCTTTCTCTCCCTGGGCTGGTCTCTCTTTCTCTCCCTGGGCTGGTCTCTCTCTCTCCCTGGGCTGGTATCTCTCTCCCTGGTCTAGTCTGTCTCTCTCTCTCCCTGGGCTGGTCTCTCTCTCTCCCTGGGCTTGTCTCTCTCTCCCTGGACTGGTCTCTCTCTCTGTCCCTGGGCTGGTCTCTCTCTCTCTCCCTGGGCTGGTCTCTCTCTCCCTGGACTGGCTCTCTCTCTCTCCATGGGCTGGTCTCTCTCTCTCTCCCTGGGCTGGTCTCTCTCTCTCTCCCTGGGCTGGTCTCCCTCTCTCCCTGGGCTGGTCTCCCTCTTTCCCTGGTCTGGTCTCTCTCTCTCTCTCTCCGTGGGCTGCTCTCTCTCTATGTCCCTGGGCTGGTCTCTCTCTCCCTGGGCTGGTCTGTCTCTGACCCTGGGCTGGTCTCTCTCTCTCTCTACCTGGGCTGGTCTCTCTCTCTCTCCCTGGGCTAGTCTCTCTCTATGACCCTGGGCTGGTCTCTTCTTCCCTGGGCTAGTGTCTTTCTCTCCCTGGGATGGTCTCTCTCTCTCCTCGGGTTGGTCTCTCTCTCACTGGGCTGGTCTCTCACTGTCCCTGGGCTGGTCTTTCTCTCTCTCCCTGGGCTGCTCTCTCTCTCTCCCTGGGCTGGTCTCTCTCTCTCCCTGGGCTGGACTTTCGCTCTCTCCCTGGGCTGGACTCTCTCTCTCTCTGGGCTGGTCTCTCTCTCTCCCTGCTCTGGTCTCTCTCTCGCTCTACCTGGGCTGGTCTCTCTCTGTCCCTGGGCTGGTCTCTCTCTCTCCCTGGGCTGGTCTCTCTCTGTCACTGGGCTGGTCTCTCTCTCTCTCTGGTCTGGTCTCTCTCTCTCTCTCTCCGTGGGCTGGTCTCCCCCTCTCCCTGGTGTGGTCTCTCTCTCCCTCTCTCCCTGGTCTGGTCTCTCTCTCTCTCTCTCCCTGGGCTGGTCTCCCTCTCTCCCTGGTCTGGTCTCTCTCTCTCTCTCTCCCTGGGCTGGTCTCTCTCTCTCTCTCTCCCTGGGCTAGTCTCACTCTCTTCCTGGGCTGGTATCTCTCTATCTCCATGGGCTAGTGTCTCTCTATCTCCCTGGGCTGGTCTCTCTCTCTCCCTGGGCTGGTCTCTCTCTCTCCCCAGGCTGGTCTCTCTCTCTCTCCCCGGGCTGGTCACTCTCTCTGTCCCTGGGCTGGTCTCTCTGTGTCCCTGGGCTGGTCTCTCTCTCTCTCTCTCCCCGGGCTGGTCTCCCTCTCTCCCTTGTCTGGTCTCTCTCTCCCTCTCTCCCTGGTGTGGTCTCTCTCTCTCTCTCTCCCTGGGCTGGTCTCCCTCTCTCCCTGGTCTGGTCTCTCTCTCTCTCTCTCCCTGGGCTAGTCTCACTCTCTCCCTGGGCTGGTATCTCTCTATCTCCCTGGGCTGGTCTCTCTCCCTCCCTGTGCTGGTATCGCTCTATCTCCCTGGGCTGGTCTTTCTCTCTCTCCCTGGGCTGGTCTCTCTCTCGCCCTGGTCTGGTCTCTCTCTCTCTCTCTCTCCCTGGGCTGGTCTCTCTCTCTCTCTCTCCCTGGGCTGGTCTCTCTCCCTCCCTGGGCTGGTATCGCTCTATCTCCCTGGGCTTGTCTCTCTCTCTCCCTGGGCTGGTCTCCCTCTCCCTAGTCTGGTCTCTCTCTCTCTCTCCCTGGTCTAGTCTCTCTCTCTCTCTCCCTGGGCTGGTCTCTCTCTCCCTGGGCTGGTCTCACTCTCTCCCTGGGCTGGTCTCTCTCCCTCCCTGTGCTGGTCTCTCTCTCTCTCCCTGTGCTGGTCTCTCTCTCTCTCTCTCTTCCCTTGGCTGGTCTCTCTCTCTCTCTCCCTGGGCTGGTCTCTCTCTCTCTGTCCCTGGGCTGGTCTCTCTCTCTGTCCCTGGGCTGGTCTCTCTCTCTCCCTGGGCTGGTCTCTCTCTCTCTCCCTGGGCTGTTCTCTCTCTCTCCCTGGGCTGGTCTCTCTCTCTCTCTCTCTCGGCTGGTCTCTCTCTCTCCCTGAGATGGTCTCTCTCTCTCTCCTCGGGTTGGTCTCTCACTCCCTGGGCTGGTCTCTCTCTCTCCCTGGGCTGGTCTCTCTCTCTCTCCCTGGGCTGGTCTCTCTCTCCCCCTGGGCTGGTCTCTCTCTCTCTCCCTGGGCTGGTCTCTCTCCCTCCCTGGGCTGGTCTCCCTCTCTCCCTGGGCTGGTCTCTCTCTCTCTCTCTTCCTGGGCTGGTCTCTCTTTCTCCCTGGGCTGGTCTCTCTCTCTGTCCCCAGGTTGGTCTTTCTCCCTCCCTGGGCTGGTCTCTCTCTCTCTCTGGGCTGGTCTCTCTCTCTCCCTGGGCTGGTCTCTCTCTCTGTCCCTGGGCTGGTCTCCCTCTCTCCCTGGGCTGGTCTCCCTCTCTCCCTGGTCTGGTCTCTCTCTCTCTCTCTCCGTGGGCTGCTCTCTCTCTATGTCCCTGGGCTGGTCTCTCTCTCCCTGGGCTGGTCTGTCTCTGACCCTGTGCTGGTCTCTCTCTCTATACCCGGTCTGGTCTCTCTCTGTCCCTGGGCTGGTCTCTCTGTCCCTGGGCTGGTCTCTCTCTCTCCCTGGGCTGGTCTCTCTTTCTCTCCCTGGGCTGGTCTCTCTTTCTCTCCCTGGGCTGGTCTCTCTCTCTCCCTGGGCTGGGCTCTCTCTCCCTGGTCTAGTCTGTCTCTCTCTCTCCCTGGGCTGATCTCTCTCTCTCCCTGGGCTTGTCTCTCTCTCCCTGGACTGTTCTCCCTCTCTGTCCCTGGGCTGGTCTCTCTCTCTCTCCCTGGGCTGGTCTCTCTCTCCCTGGACTGGCTCTCTCTCTCTCCATGGGCTGGTCTCTCTCTCTCTCCCTGGGCTGGTCTCTCTCTCTCTCCCTGGGCTGGTCTCCCTCTCTCCCTGGGCTGGTCTCCCTCTCTCCCTGGTCTGGTCTCTCTCTCTCTCTCTCCGTGGGCTGGTCTCTCTCTATGTCCCTGGGCTGGTCTCTCTCTCCCTGGGCTGGTCTGTCTCTGTCCCTGGGCTGGTCTCTCTCTCTCTCTACCTGGGCTGGTCTCTCTCTCTCTCCCTGGGCTAGTCTCTCTCTATGACCCTGGGCTGGTCTCTTCTTCCCTGGGCTGGTGTCTTTCTCTCCCTGGGATGGTCTCTCTCTCTCCTCGGGTTGGGCTCTCTCTCACTGGGCTGGTCTCTCACTGTCCCTGGGCTGGTCTCTCTCTCCCTGGGCTGGTCTCTCTCCCTCTCCCTGTGCTGGTCTCTCTCTCTCCCTGGGCTGGTCTCTCTCTGTCCCTGGGCTGGTCTCCCTCTCTCCCTGGTCTGGTCTCTCTCTCTCTCTCTCCCTGGGCTGGTCTCTCTCTCTCTCTCTCCCTGGGCTGGTCTCTCTCTATCTCCCTGGGCTGGTCTCTCTCCCTCCCTGGGCTGGTATCGCTCTATCTCCCTGGGCTGGTCTTTCTCTCTCTCCCTGGGCTGCTCTCTCTCTCTCCCTGGGCTGGTCTCTCTCTCTCCCTGGGCTGGACTTTCTCTCTCTCCCTGGGCTGGACTCTCTCTCTCTCTGGGCTGGTCTCTCTCTCTCCCTGCTCTGGTCTCTCTCTCGCTCTACCTGGGCTGGTCTCTCTCTGTCCCTGGGCTGGTCTCTCTCTCTCCCTGGGCTGGTCTCTCTCTGTCACTGGGCTGGTCTCTCTCTCTCTCTGGTCTGGTCTCTCTCTCTCTCTCTCCGTGGGCTGGTCTCCCCCTCTCCCGGGTGTGGTCTCTCTCTCCCTCTCTCCCTGGTCTGGTCTCTCTCTCTCTCTCTCCCTGGGCTGGTCTCCCTCTCTCCCTGGTCTGGTCTCTCTCTCTCTCTCTCCCAGGGCTGGTCTCCCTCTCTCCCTGGTCTGGTCTCTCTCTCTCTCTCTCCCTGGGCTGGTCTCTCTCTCTCTCTCTCCCTGGGCTAGTCTCACTCTCTTCCTGGGCTGGTATCTCTCTATCTCCCTGGGCTAGTATCTCTCTATCTCCCTGGGCTGGTCTCTCTCTCTCCCTGGGCTGGTCTCTCTCTCTCCCCGGGCTGGTCTCTCTCTCTCTCCCCGGGCTGGTCACTCTCTCTGTCCCTGGGCTGGTCTCTCTGTCTCCCTGGGCTGGTCTCTCTCTCTCTCTCTCCCCGGGCTGGTCTCCCTCTCTCCCTTGTCTGGTCTCTCTCTCCCTCTCTCCCTGGTCTGGTCTCTCTCTCTCTCTCTCCCTGGGCTGGTCTCCCTCTCTCCCTGGTCTGGTCTCTCTCTCTCTCTCCCTGGGCTAGTCTCACTCTCTCCCTGGGCTGGTATCTCTCTATCTCCCTGGGCTGGTCTCTCTCCCTCCCTGTGCTGGTATCGCTCTATCTCCCTGGGCTGGTCTTTCTCTCTCTCCCTGGGCTGGTCTCTCTCTCTCCCTGGTCTGGTCTCTCTCTCTCTCTCTCTCCCTGGGCTGGTCTCTCTCTCTCTCTCTCCCTGGGCTTGTCTCTCTCCCTCCCTGGGCTGGTATCGCTCTATCTCCCTGGGCTGGTCTCTCTCTCTCCCTGGGCTGGTCTCTCTCTCTCCCCAGGCTGGTCTCTCTCTCTCTCCCCGGGCTGGTCACTCTCTCTGTCCCTGGGCTGGTCTCTCTGTGTCCCTGGGCTGGTCTCTCTCTCTCTCTCTCCCCGGGCTGGTCTCCCTCTCTCCCTTGTCTGGTCTCTCTCTCCCTCTCTCCCTGGTGTGGTCTCTGTCTCTCTCTCTCCCTGGGCTGGTCTCCCTCTCTCCCTGGTCTGGTCTCTCTCTCTCTCTCTCCCTGGGCTAGTCTCACTCTCTCCCTGGGCTGGTATCTCTCTATCTCCCTGGGCTGGTCTCTCTCCCTCCCTGTGCTGGTATCGCTCTATCTCCCTGGGCTGGTCTTTCTCTCTCTCCCTGGGCTGGTCTCTCTCTCTCCCTGGTCTGGTCTCTCTCTCTCTCTCTCTCCCTGGGCTGGTCTCTCTCTCTCTCTCTCCCTGGGCTGGTCTCTCTCCCTCCCTGGGCTGGTATCGCTCTATCTCCCTGGGCTTGTCTCTCTCTCTCCCTGGGCTGGTCTCCCTCTCCCTAGTCTGGTCTCTCTCTCTCTCTCCCTGGTCCAGTCTCTCTCTCTCTCTCCCTGGGCTGGTCTCTCTCTCTCTCTCTCCCTGGGCTTGTTTCTCTCTCTCTCTTCTCCCTGGGCTGGTCTCTCTCTCCCTGGTGTGGTCTCACTCTCTCCCTGGGCTGGTCTCTCTCTCTCCCTGTGCTGGTCTCTCTCTCTCCCTGTGCTGGTCTCTCTCTCTCTCTCTCTTCCCTTGGCTCGTCTCTCTCTCTCTCTCCCTGGGCTGGTCTCTCTCTCTCTGTCCCTGGGCTGGTCTCTCTCTCTGTCCCTGGGCTGGTCTCTCTCTCTCCCTGGGCTGGTCTCTCTCTCTCCCTGGGATGGTCTCTCTCTCTCTCCTCGGGTTGGTCTCTCTCTCCCTGGGCTGGTCTCTCTCTCTCCCTGGGCTGGTCTCTCTCTCTCTCCCTGGGCTGGTCTCTCTCCCTGCCTGGGCTGGTCTCCCTCTCTCCCTGGGCTGGTCTCTCTCTCTCTCTCTTCCTGGGCTGGTCTCTCTCTCTCCCTGGGCTGGTCTCTCTCTCTGACCCAGGTTGGTCTCTCTCCCTCCCTGGGCTGGTCTCTCTCTCTCCCTGGGCTGGTCTCTCTCTCTCCCTGGGCTGGTCTCTCTCTCTGTCCCCAGGTTGGTCTCTCTCCCTCCCTGGGCTGGTCTCTCTCTCTCCCTGGGCTGGTCTCTTTCTCTCCCTGGGCTGGTCACCCCCTCCCTGTGCTGGTCTCTCTCACTATACCCGGTCTGGTCTCTCTCTGTCCCTGGGCTGGTCTCTCTGTCCCTGGGCTGGTCTCTCTCTCCCTGGGCTGGTCTCTCTCTGTCACTGGGCTGGTCTCTCTCTCTCTCTGGTCTGGTCTCTCTCTCTCTCTCTCCGTGGGCTGGTCTCCCCCTCTCCCTGGTGTGGTCTCTCTCTCCCTCTCTCCCTGGTCTGGTCTCTCTCTCTCTCTCTCCCTGGGCTGGTCTCCCTCTCTCCCTGGTCTGGTCTCTCTCTCTCTCTCTCCCTGGGCTGGTCTCCCTCTCTCCCTGGTCTGGTCTCTCTCTCTCTCTCTCCCTGGGCTGGTCTCTCTCTCTCTCTCTCCCTGGGCTAGTCTCACTCTCTTCCTGGGCTGGTATCTCTCTATCTCCCTGGGCTAGTATCTCTCTATCTCCCTGGGCTGGTCTCTCTCTCTCCCTGGGCTGGTCTCTCTCTCTCCCCAGGCTGGTCTCTCTCTCTCTCCCCGGGCTGGTCACTCTCTCTGTCCCTGGGCTGGTCTCTCTGTGTCCCTGGGCTGGTCTCTCTCTCTCTCTCTCCCCGGGCTGGTCTCCCTCTCTCCCTTGTCTGGTCTCTCTCTCCCTCTCTCCCTGGTCTGGTCTCTGTCTCTCTCTCTCCCTGGGCTGGTCTCCCTCTCTCCCTGGTCTGGTCTCTCTCTCTCTCTCTCCCTGGGCTAGTCTCACTCTCTCCCTGGGCTGGTATCTCTCTATCTCCCTGGGCTGGTCTCTCTCCCTCCCTGTGCTGGTATCGCTCTATCTCCCTGGGCTGGTCTTTCTCTCTCTCCCTGGGCTGGTCTCTCTCTCTCCCTGGTCTGGTCTCTCTCTCTCTCTCTCTCCCTGGGCTGGTCTCTCTCTCTCTCTCTCCCTGGGCTGGTCTCTCTCCCTCCCTGGGCTGGTATCGCTCTATCTCCCTGGGCTGGTCTCTCTCTCTCCCTGGGCTGGTCTCCCTCTCCCTAGTCTGGTCTCTCTCTCTCTCTCCCTGGTCTAGTCTCTCTCTCTCTCTCCTCGGGTTGGTCTCTCTCTCCCTGGGCTGGTCTCTCTCTCTCCCTGGGCTGGTCTCTCTCTCTCTCCCTGGGCTGGTCTCTCTCTCTGTCCCCAGGTTGGTCTCTCTCCCTCCCTGGGCTGGTCTCTCTCTCTCCCTGGGCTGGTCTCTCTCTCTCCCTGGGCTGGTCTCTCTCTCTGTCCCCAGGTTGGTCTCTCTCCCTCCCTGGGCTGGTCTCTCTCTCTCCCTGGGCTGGTCTCTTTCTCTCCCTGGTCTGGTCACCCCCTCCCTGTGCTGGTCTCTCTCTCTATACCCGGTCTGGTCTCTCTCTGTCCCTGGGCTGGTCTCTCTGTCCCTGGGCTGGTCTCTCTCTCTCCCTGGGCTGGTCTCTCTCTCTCTCCCTGGGCTGGTCTCTCTTTCTCTCCCTGGGCTGGTCTCTCTTTCTCTCCCTGGGCTGGTCTCTCTCTCTCCCTGGGCTGGTCTCTCTCTCCCTGGTCTAGTCTGTCTCTCTCTCTCCCTGGGCTTGTCTCTCTCTCTCCCTGGGCTTGTGTCTCTCTCCCTGGGCTGGTCTCTCTCTCTGTCCCTGGGCTGGTCTCTCTCTCTCTCCCTGGGCTGTTCTCTCTCTCCCTGGACTGGTCTCTCTCTCTCTCCATGGGCTGGTCTCTCTCTCTCTCTCTCCCTGGGCTGGTCTCTCGCCCTCTCCCTGGGCTGGTCTCTCTCTCTCCCTGGGCTGGTCTCTCTCTCTCCCTGGGCTGGTCTCTCTCCCTCCCTGGGCTGGTCTCTCTCTCTCCCCGGGCTGGTCTCTCTCTCTCTCTCTCTCCCTGGGCTGATCTCTCTCTCCCTGGGCTGGTCTCTCTCTCTCCCTGGGCTAGTCTCTCTCTCTCCTCGGGTTGGTCTCTCTCTCACTGGGCTGGTCTCTCACTGTCACTGGGCTGGTCTCTCTCTCTCCTCGGGTTGGTCTCTCTCTCACTGGGCTGGTCTCTCACTGTCACTGGGCTGGTGTCTTTCTCTCCCTGGGATGGTCTCTCTCTCTCCTCGGGTTGGTCTCTCTCTCATTGGGCTGGTCTCTCACTGTCCCTGGGCTGGTCTCTCTCTCCCTGGGCTGGTCTCTCTCCCTCTCCCTGGGCTGGTCTCTCTCTCTCCCCAGGCTGGTCTCTCTCTCTCTCCCCGGGCTGGTCACTCTCTCTGTCCCTGGGCTGGTCTCTCTGTGTCCCTGGGCTGGTCTCTCTCTCTCTCTCTCCCCGGGCTGGTCTCGCTCTCTCCCTGGTCTGGTCTCTCTCTCCCTCTCTCCCTGGTCTGGTCTCTCTCTCTCTCTCTTCCTGGGCTGGTCTCCCTCTCTCCCTGGTCTGGTCTCTCTCTCTCTCTCTCCCTGGGCTGGTCTCTCTCTCTCTCCCTGGGCTGGTCTCTCTCTATGTCCTTGGGCTGTTCTCTCTCTCCCTGGGCTGGCGTCTTTCTCTCCCTGGGCTGGTCTCACTCTCTCCCTGGGCTGGTCTCTCTCCCTCCCTGGGCTGGTATCGCTCTATCTCCCTGGGCTGGTCTTTCTCTCTCTCCCTGGGCTGCTCTCTCTCTCTCCCTGGGCTGGTCTCTCTCTCTCCCTGGGCTGGACTTTCTCTCTCTCCCTGGGCTGGTCTCTCTCTCTCTCTGGGCTGGTCTCTCTCTCTCCCTGCTCTGGTCTCTCTCTCGCTCTACCTGGGCTGGTCTCTCTCTGTCCCTGGGCTGGTCTCTCTCTCTCCCTGGGCTGGTCTCTCTCTGTCACTGGGCTGGTCTCTCTCTCTCTCTGGTCTGGTCTCTCTCTCTCTCTCTCTCCGTGGGCTGGTCTCCCCCTCTCCCTGGTGTGGTCTCTCTCTCCCTCTCTCCCTGGTCTGGTCTCTCTCTCTCTCTCTCCCTGGGCTGGTCTCCCTCTCTCCCTGGTCTGGTCTCTCTCTCTCTCTCCCTGGGCTGGTCTCCCTCTCTCCCTGGTCTGGTCTCTCTCTCTCTCTCTCCCTCGGCTGGTCTCTCTCTCTCTCTCTCCCTGGGCTGGTATCTCTCTATCTCCCTGGGCTGGTCTCTCTCCCTCCCTGGTCTGGTCTCTCTCTCTCTCTCTCCCTGGGCTGGTCTCTCTCTCTCTCTCTCCCTGGGCTGGTATCTCTCTATCTCCCTGGGCTGGTCTCTCTCCCTCCCTGGGCTGGTATCGCTCTATCTCCCTGGGCTGGTCTTTCTCTCTCTCCCTGGGCTGCTCTCTCTCTCTCCCTGGGCTGGTCTCTCTCTCTCTCCCTGGGCTGGACTTTCTCTCTCTCCCTGGGCTGGTCTCTCTCTCTCTCTGGGCCGGTCTCTCTCTCTCCTTGCTCTGGTCTCTGTCTCGCGCTACCTGGGCTGGTCTCTCTCTGTCCCTGGGCTGGTCTCTCTCTCTCCCTGGGCTGGTCTCTCTCTCTCCCTGGGCTGGTCTCTCTCTGTCACTGGGCTGTTCTCTCTCTCTCCCTGGGCTGGTCTCTCTCACTCTCTCTCTGGGCTGGTCTCTCTCTCTCCCTGGGCTGGTCTCCCTCTCCCTAGTCTGGTCTCTCTCTCTCTCTCCCTGGTCCAGTCTCTCTCTCTCTCTCCCTGGGCTGGTCTCTCTCTCTCTCTCTCCCTGGGCTTGTTTCTCTCTCTCTCTTCTCCCTGGGCTGGTCTCTCCCTCCCTGGTGTGGTATCACTCTCTCCCTGGGCTGGTCTCTCTCTCTCCCTGTGCTGGTCTCTCTCTCTCCCTGGGCTGGTCTCTCTCCCTCCCTGGGCTGGTATCGCTCTATCTCCCTGGGCTTGTCTCTCTCTCTCCCTGGGCTGGTCTCCCTCTCCCTAGTCTGGTCTCTCTCTCTCTCTCCCTGGTCTAGTCTCTCTCTCTCTCTCCCTGGGCTGGTCTCTCTCTCCCTGGGCTGGTCTCACTCTCTCCCTGGGCTGGTCTCTCTCCCTCCCTGTGCTGGTCTCTCTCTCTCTCCCTGTGCTGGTCTCTCTCTCTCTCTCTCTTCCCTTGGCTGGTCTCTCTCTCTCTCTCCCTGGGCTGGTCTCTCTCTCTCTGTCCCTGGGCTGGTCTCTCTCTCTGTCCCTGGGCTGGTCTCTCTCTCTCCCTGGGCTGGTCTCTCTCTCTCTCCCTGGGCTGTTCTCTCTCTCTCCCTGGGCTGGTCTCTCTCTCTCTCTCTCTCGGCTGGTCTCTCTCTCTCCCTGAGATGGTCTCTCTCTCTCTCCTCGGGTTGGTCTCTCTCTCCCTGGGCTGGTCTCTCTCTCTCCCTGGGCTGGTCTCTCTCTCTCTCCCTGGGCTGGTCTCTCTCTCCCCCTGGGCTGGTCTCTCTCTCTCTCCCTGGGCTGGTCTCTCTCCCTCCCTGGGCTGGTCTCCCTCTCTCCCTGGGCTGGTCTCTCTCTCTCTCTCTTCCTGGGCTGGTCTCTCTTTCTCCCTGGGCTGGTCTCTCTCTCTGTCCCCAGGTTGGTCTCTCTCCCTCCCTGGGCTGGTCTCTCTCTCTCTCTGGGCTGGTCTCTCTCTCTCCCTGGGCTGGTCTCTCTCTCTGTCCCTGGGCTGGTCTCCCTCTCTCCCTGGGCTGGTCTCCCTCTCTCCCTGGTCTGGTCTCTCTCTCTCTCTCTCCGTGGGCTGCTCTCTCTCTATGTCCCTGGGCTGGTCTCTCTCTCCCTGGGCTGGTCTGTCTCTGACCCTGTGCTGGTCTCTCTCTCTATACCCGGTCTGGTCTCTCTCTGTCCCTGGGCTGGTCTCTCTGTCCCTGGGCTGGTCTCTCTCTCTCCCTGGGCTGGTCTCTCTTTCTCTCCCTGGGCTGGTCTCTCTTTCTCTCCCTGGGCTGGTCTCTCTCTCTCCCTGGGCTGGTCTCTCTCTCCCTGGTCTAGTCTGTCTCTCTCTCTCCCTGGGCTGATCTCTCTCTCTCCCTGGGCTTGTCTCTCTCTCCCTGGACTGTTCTCCCTCTCTGTCCCTGGGCTGGTCTCTCTCTCTCTCCCTGGGCTGGTCTCTCTCTCCCTGGACTGGCTCTCTCTCTCTCCATGGGCTGGTCTCTCTCTCTCTCCCTGGGCTGGTCTCTCTCTCTCTCCCTGGGCTGGTCTCCCTCTCTCCCTGGGCTGGTCTCCCTCTCTCCCTGGTCTGGTCTCTCTCTCTCTCTCTCCGTGGGCTGGTCTCTCTCTATGTCCCTGGGCTGGTCTCTCTCTCCCTGGGCTGGTCTGTCTCTGTCCCTGGGCTGGTCTCTCTCTCTCTCTACCTGGGCTGGTCTCTCTCTCTCTCCCTGGGCTAGTCTCTCTCTATGACCCTGGGCTGGTCTCTTCTTCCCTGGGCTGGTGTCTTTCTCTCCCTGGGATGGTCTCTCTCTCTCCTCGGGTTGGGCTCTCTCTCACTGGGCTGGTCTCTCACTGTCCCTGGGCTGGTCTCTCTCTCCCTGGGCTGGTCTCTCTCCCTCTCCCTGTGCTGGTCTCTCTCTCTCCCTGGGCTGGTCTCTCTCTGTCCCTGGGCTGGTCTCCCTCTCTCCCTGGTCTGGTCTCTCTCTCTCTCTCTCCCTGGGCTGGTCTCTCTCTCTCTCTCTCCCTGGGCTGGTCTCTCTCTATCTCCCTGGGCTGGTCTCTCTCCCTCCCTGGGCTGGTATCGCTCTATCTCCCTGGGCTGGTCTTTCTCTCTCTCCCTGGGCTGCTCTCTCTCTCTCCCTGGGCTGGTCTCTCTCTCTCCCTGGGCTGGACTTTCTCTCTCTCCCTGGGCTGGACTCTCTCTCTCTCTGGGCTGGTCTCTCTCTCTCCCTGCTCTGGTCTCTCTCTCGCTCTACCTGGGCTGGTCTCTCTCTGTCCCTGGGCTGGTCTCTCTCTCTCCCTGGGCTGGTCTCTCTCTGTCACTGGGCTGGTCTCTCTCTCTCTCTGGTCTGGTCTCTCTCTCTCTCTCTCCGTGGGCTGGTCTCCCCCTCTCCCTGGTGTGGTCTCTCTCTCCCTCTCTCCCTGGTCTGGTCTCTCTCTCTCTCTCTCCCTGGGCTGGTCTCCCTCTCTCCCTGGTCTGGTCTCTCTCTCTCTCTCTCCCTGGGCTGGTCTCCCTCTCTCCCTGGTCTGGTCTCTCTCTCTCTCTCTCCCTGGGCTGGTCTCTCTCTCTCTCTCTCCCTGGGCTAGTCTCACTCTCTTCCTGGGCTGGTATCTCTCTATCTCCCTGGGCTAGTATCTCTCTATCTCCCTGGGCTGGTCTCTCTCTCTCCCTGGGCTGGTCTCTCTCTCTCCCCAGGCTGGTCTCTCTCTCTCTCCCCGGGCTGGTCACTCTCTCTGTCCCTGGGCTGGTCTCTCTGTGTCCCTGGGCTGGTCTCTCTCTCTCTCTCTCCCCGGGCTGGTCTCCCTCTCTCCCTTGTCTGGTCTCTCTCTCCCTCTCTCCCTGGTCTGGTCTCTCTCTCTCTCTCTCCCTGGGCTGGTCTCCCTCTCTCCCTGGTCTGGTCTCTCTCTCTCTCTCTCCCTGGGCTAGTCTCACTCTCTCCCTGGGCTGGTATCTCTCTATCTCCCTGGGCTGGTCTCTCTCCCTCCCTGTGCTGGTATCGCTCTATCTCCCTGGGCTGGTCTTTCTCTCTCTCCCTGGGCTGGTCTCTCTCTCTCCCTGGTCTGGTCTCTCTCTCTCTCTCTCTCCCTGGGCTGGTCTCTCTCTCTCTCTCTCCCTGGGCTTGTCTCTCTCCCTCCCTGGGCTGGTATCGCTCTATCTCCCTGGGCTGGTCTCTCTCTCTCCCTGGGCTGGTCTCTCTCTCTCCCCAGGCTGGTCTCTCTCTCTCTCCCCGGGCTGGTCACTCTCTCTCTCCCTGGGCTGGTCTCTCTGTGTCCCTGGGCTGGTCTCTCTCTCTCTCTCTCCCCGGGCTGGTCTCCCTCTCTCCCTTGTCTGGTCTCTCTCTCCCTCTCTCCCTGGTGTGGTCTCTGTCTCTCTCTCTCCCTGGGCTGGTCTCCCTCTCTCCCTGGTCTGGTCTCTCTCTCTCTCTCTCCCTGGGCTAGTCTCACTCTCTCCCTGGGCTGGTATCTCTCTATCTCCCTGGGCTGGTCTCTCTCCCTCCCTGTGCTGGTATCGCTCTATCTCCCTGGGCTGGTCTTTCTCTCTCTCCCTGGGCTGGTCTCTCTCTCTCCCTGGTCTGGTCTCTCTCTCTCTCTCTCTCCCTGGGCTGGTCTCTCTCTCTCTCTCTCCCTGGGCTGGTCTCTCTCCCTCCCTGGGCTGGTATCGCTCTATCTCCCTGGGCTTGTCTCTCTCTCTCCCTGGGCTGGTCTCCCTCTCCCTAGTCTGGTCTCTCTCTCTCTCTCCCTGGTCCAGTCTCTCTCTCTCTCTCCCTGGGCTGGTCTCTCTCTCTCTCTCTCCCTGGGCTTGTTTCTCTCTCTCTCTTCTCCCTGGGCTGGTCTCTCTCTCCCTGGTGTGGTCTCACTCTCTCCCTGGGCTGGTCTCTCTCTCTCCCTGTGCTGGTCTCTCTCTCTCCCTGTGCTGGTCTCTCTCTCTCTCTCTCTTCCCTTGGCTCGTCTCTCTCTCTCTCTCCCTGGGCTGGTCTCTCTCTCTCTGTCCCTGGGCTGGTCTCTCTCTCTGTCCCTGGGCTGGTCTCTCTCTCTCCCTGGGCTGGTCTCTCTCTCTCCCTGGGATGGTCTCTCTCTCTCTCCTCGGGTTGGTCTCTCTCTCCCTGGGCTGGTCTCTCTCTCTCCCTGGGCTGGTCTCTCTCTCTCTCCCTGGGCTGGTCTCTCTCCCTGCCTGGGCTGGTCTCCCTCTCTCCCTGGGCTGGTCTCTCTCTCTCTCTCTTCCTGGGCTGGTCTCTCTCTCTCCCTGGGCTGGTCTCTCTCTCTGACCCAGGTTGGTCTCTCTCCCTCCCTGGGCTGGTCTCTCTCTCTCCCTGGGCTGGTCTCTCTCTCTCCCTGGGCTGGTCTCTCTCTCTGTCCCCAGGTTGGTCTCTCTCCCTCCCTGGGCTGGTCTCTCTCTCTCCCTGGGCTGGTCTCTTTCTCTCCCTGGGCTGGTCACCCCCTCCCTGTGCTGGTCTCTCTCACTATACCCGGTCTGGTCTCTCTCTGTCCCTGGGCTGGTCTCTCTGTCCCTGGGCTGGTCTCTCTCTCCCTGGGCTGGTCTCTCTCTGTCACTGGGCTGGTCTCTCTCTCTCTCTGGTCTGGTCTCTCTCTCTCTCTCTCCGTGGGCTGGTCTCCCCCTCTCCCTGGTGTGGTCTCTCTCTCCCTCTCTCCCTGGTCTGGTCTCTCTCTCTCTCTCTCCCTGGGCTGGTCTCCCTCTCTCCCTGGTCTGGTCTCTCTCTCTCTCTCTCCCTGGGCTGGTCTCCCTCTCTCCCTGGTCTGGTCTCTCTCTCTCTCTCTCCCTGGGCTGGTCTCTCTCTCTCTCTCTCCCTGGGCTAGTCTCACTCTCTTCCTGGGCTGGTATCTCTCTATCTCCCTGGGCTAGTATCTCTCTATCTCCCTGGGCTGGTCTCTCTCTCTCCCTGGGCTGGTCTCTCTCTCTCCCCAGGCTGGTCTCTCTCTCTCTCCCCGGGCTGGTCACTCTCTCTGTCCCTGGGCTGGTCTCTCTGTGTCCCTGGGCTGGTCTCTCTCTCTCTCTCTCCCCGGGCTGGTCTCCCTCTCTCCCTTGTCTGGTCTCTCTCTCCCTCTCTCCCTGGTCTGGTCTCTGTCTCTCTCTCTCCCTGGGCTGGTCTCCCTCTCTCCCTGGTCTGGTCTCTCTCTCTCTCTCTCCCTGGGCTAGTCTCACTCTCTCCCTGGGCTGGTATCTCTCTATCTCCCTGGGCTGGTCTCTCTCCCTCCCTGTGCTGGTATCGCTCTATCTCCCTGGGCTGGTCTTTCTCTCTCTCCCTGGGCTGGTCTCTCTCTCTCCCTGGTCTGGTCTCTCTCTCTCTCTCTCTCCCTGGGCTGGTCTCTCTCTCTCTCTCTCCCTGGGCTGGTCTCTCTCCCTCCCTGGGCTGGTATCGCTCTATCTCCCTGGGCTGGTCTCTCTCTCTCCCTGGGCTGGTCTCCCTCTCCCTAGTCTGGTCTCTCTCTCTCTCTCCCTGGTCTAGTCTCTCTCTCTCTCTCCTCGGGTTGGTCTCTCTCTCCCTGGGCTGGTCTCTCTCTCTCCCTGGGCTGGTCTCTCTCTCTCTCCCTGGGCTGGTCTCTCTCTCTGTCCCCAGGTTGGTCTCTCTCCCTCCCTGGGCTGGTCTCTCTCTCTCCCTGGGCTGGTCTCTCTCTCTCCCTGGGCTGGTCTCTCTCTCTGTCCCCAGGTTGGTCTCTCTCCCTCCCTGGGCTGGTCTCTCTCTCTCCCTGGGCTGGTCTCTTTCTCTCCCTGGTCTGGTCACCCCCTCCCTGTGCTGGTCTCTCTCTCTATACCCGGTCTGGTCTCTCTCTGTCCCTGGGCTGGTCTCTCTGTCCCTGGGCTGGTCTCTCTCTCTCCCTGGGCTGGTCTCTCTCTCTCTCCCTGGGCTGGTCTCTCTTTCTCTCCCTGGGCTGGTCTCTCTTTCTCTCCCTGGGCTGGTCTCTCTCTCTCCCTGGGCTGGTCTCTCTCTCCCTGGTCTAGTCTGTCTCTCTCTCTCCCTGGGCTTGTCTCTCTCTCTCCCTGGGCTTGTGTCTCTCTCCCTGGGCTGGTCTCTCTCTCTGTCCCTGGGCTGGTCTCTCTCTCTCTCCCTGGGCTGTTCTCTCTCTCCCTGGACTGGTCTCTCTCTCTCTCCATGGGCTGGTCTCTCTCTCTCTCTCTCCCTGGGCTGGTCTCTCGCCCTCTCCCTGGGCTGGTCTCTCTCTCTCCCTGGGCTGGTCTCTCTCTCTCCCTGGGCTGGTCTCTCTCCCTCCCTGGGCTGGTCTCTCTCTCTCCCCGGGCTGGTCTCTCTCTCTCTCTCTCTCCCTGGGCTGATCTCTCTCTCCCTGGGCTGGTCTCTCTCTCTCCCTGGGCTAGTCTCTCTCTCTCCTCGGGTTGGTCTCTCTCTCACTGGGCTGGTCTCTCACTGTCACTGGGCTGGTCTCTCTCTCTCCTCGGGTTGGTCTCTCTCTCACTGGGCTGGTCTCTCACTGTCACTGGGCTGGTGTCTTTCTCTCCCTGGGATGGTCTCTCTCTCTCCTCGGGTTGGTCTCTCTCTCATTGGGCTGGTCTCTCACTGTCCCTGGGCTGGTCTCTCTCTCCCTGGGCTGGTCTCTCTCCCTCTCCCTGGGCTGGTCTCTCTCTCTCCCCAGGCTGGTCTCTCTCTCTCTCCCCGGGCTGGTCACTCTCTCTGTCCCTGGGCTGGTCTCTCTGTGTCCCTGGGCTGGTCTCTCTCTCTCTCTCTCCCCGGGCTGGTCTCGCTCTCTCCCTGGTCTGGTCTCTCTCTCCCTCTCTCCCTGGTCTGGTCTCTCTCTCTCTCTCTTCCTGGGCTGGTCTCCCTCTCTCCCTGGTCTGGTCTCTCTCTCTCTCTCTCCCTGGGCTGGTCTCTCTCTCTCTCCCTGGGCTGGTCTCTCTCTATGTCCTTGGGCTGTTCTCTCTCTCCCTGGGCTGGCGTCTTTCTCTCCCTGGGCTGGTCTCACTCTCTCCCTGGGCTGGTCTCTCTCCCTCCCTGGGCTGGTATCGCTCTATCTCCCTGGGCTGGTCTTTCTCTCTCTCCCTGGGCTGCTCTCTCTCTCTCCCTGGGCTGGTCTCTCTCTCTCCCTGGGCTGGACTTTCTCTCTCTCCCTGGGCTGGTCTCTCTCTCTCTCTGGGCTGGTCTCTCTCTCTCCCTGCTCTGGTCTCTCTCTCGCTCTACCTGGGCTGGTCTCTCTCTGTCCCTGGGCTGGTCTCTCTCTCTCCCTGGGCTGGTCTCTCTCTGTCACTGGGCTGGTCTCTCTCTCTCTCTGGTCTGGTCTCTCTCTCTCTCTCTCCGTGGGCTGGTCTCCCCCTCTCCCTGGTGTGGTCTCTCTCTCCCTCTCTCCCTGTTCTGGTCTCTCTCTCTCTCTCTCCCTGGGCTGGTCTCCCTCTCTCCCTGGTCTGGTCTCTCTCTCTCTCTCCCTGGGCTGGTCTCCCTCTCTCCCTGGTCTGGTCTCTCTCTCTCTCTCTCCCTCGGCTGGTCTCTCTCTCTCTCTCTCCCTGGGCTGGTATCTCTCTATCTCCCTGGGCTGGTCTCTCTCCCTCCCTGGTCTGGTCTCTCCCTCTCTCTCTCCCTGGGCTGGTCTCTCTCTCTCTCTCTCCCTGGGCTGGTATCTCTCTATCTCCCTGGGCTGGTCTCTCTCCCTCCCTGGGCTGGTATCGCTCTATCTCCCTGGGCTGGTCTTTCTCTCTCTCCCTGGGCTGCTCTCTCTCTCTCCCTGGGCTGGTCTCTCTCTCTCCCTGGGCTGGTCTCTCTCTCTCTCCCTGGGCTGGTCTCTCTCCCTGCCTGGGCTGGTCTCCCTCTCTCCCTGGGCTGGTCTCTCTCTCTCTCTCTTCCTGGGCTGGTCTCTCTCTCTCCCTGGGCTGGTCTCTCTCTCTGTTCCCAGGTTGGTCTCTCTCCCTCCCTGGGCTGGTCTCTCTCTCTCCCTGGGCTGGTCTCTCTCTCTCCCTGGGCTGGTCTCTCTCTCTGTCCCCAGGTTGGTCTCTCTCCCTCCCTGGGCTGGTCTCTCTCTCTCCCTGGGCTGGTATCTTTCTTTCCCTGGGCTGGTCACCCCCTCCCTGTGCTGGTCTCTCTCACTATACCCGGTCTGGTCTCTCTCTGTCCCTGGGCTGGTCTCTCTGTCCCTGGGCTGGTCTCTCTCGCTCCCTGAGCTGGTCTCTCTCTCTCTCCCTGGGCTGGTCTCTCTTTCTCTCCCTGGGCTGGTCTCTCTTTCTCTCCCTGGGCTGGTCTCTCTCTCTCCCTGGGCTGGTATCTCTCTCCCTGGTCTAGTCTGTCTCTCTCTCTCCCTGGGCTGGTCTCTCTCTCTCCCTGGGCTTGTCTCTCTCTCCCTGGACTGGTCTCTCTCTCTGTCCCTGGGCTGGTCTCTCTCTCTCTCCCTGGGCTGGTCTCTCTCTCCCTGGACTGGCTCTCTCTCTCTCCATGGGCTGGTCTCTCTCTCTCTCCCTGGGCTGGTCTCTCTCTCTCTCCCTGGGCTGGTCTCCCTCTCTCCCTGGGCTGGTCTCCCTCTTTCCCTGGTCTGGTCTCTCTCTCTCTCTCTCCGTGGGCTGCTCTCTCTCTATGTCCCTGGGCTGGTCTCTCTCTCCCTGGGCTGGTCTGTCTCTGACCCTGGGCTGGTCTCTCTCTCTCTCCCTGGGCTAGTCTCTCTCTATGACCCTGGGCTGGTCTCTTCTTCCCTGGGCTAGTGTCTTTCTCTCCCTGGGATGGTCTCTCTCTCTCCTCGGGTTGGTCTCTCTCTCACTGGGCTGGTCTCTCACTGTCCCTGGGCTTGTCTCTCTCTCCCTGGGCTGGTCTCTCTCCCTCTCCCTGGGCTGGTCTCTCTCTCTCCCTGGGCTGGTCTCTCTCTGTCCCTGGGCTGGTCTCCCTCTCTCCCTGGTCTGGTCTCTCTCTCTCTCTCTCCCTGGGCTGGTCTCTCTCTCTCTCTCTCCCTGGGCTGGTATCTCTCTATCTCCCTGGGCTGGTCTCTCTCCCTCCCTGGGCTGGTATCGCTCTATTTCCCTGGGCTGGTCTTTCTCTCTCTCCCTGGGCTGCTCTCTCTCTCTCCCTGGGCTGGTCTCTCTCTCTCCCTGGGCTGGACTTTCGCTCTCTCCCTGGGCTGGACTCTCTCTCTCTCTGGGCTGGTCTCTCTCTCTCCCTGCTCTGGTCTCTCTCTCGCTCTACCTGGGCTGGTCTCTCTCTGTCCCTGGGCTGGTCTCTCTCTCTCCCTGGGCTGGTCTCTCTCTGTCACTGGGCTGGTCTCTCTCTCTCTCTGGTCTGGTCTCTCTCTCTCTCTCTCCGTGGGCTGGTCTCCCCCTCTCCCTGGTGTGGTCTCTCTCTCCCTCTCTCCCTGGTCTGGTCTCTCTCTCTCTCTCTCCCTGGGCTGGTCTCCCTCTCTCCCTGGTCTGGTCTCTCTCTCTCTCTCTCCCTGGGCTGGTCTCTCTCTCTCTCTCTCCCTGGGCTAGTCTCACTCTCTTCCTGGGCTGGTATCTCTCTATCTCCATGGGCTAGTATCTCTCTATCTCCCTGGGCTGGTCTCTCTCTCTCCCTGGGCTGGTCTCTCTCTCTCCCCAGGCTGGTCTCTCTCTCTCTCCCCGGGCTGGTCACTCTCTCTGTCCCTGGGCTGGTCTCTCTGTGTCCCTGGGCTGGTCTCTCTCTCTCTCTCTCCCCGGGCTGGTCTCCCTCTCTCCCTTGTCTGGTCTCTCTCTCCCTCTCTCCCTGGTGTGGTCTCTCTCTCTCTCTCTCCCTGGGCTGGTCTCCCTCTCTCCCTGGTCTGGTCTCTCTCTCTCTCTCTCCCTGGGCTAGTCTCACTCTCTCCCTGGGCTGGTATCTCTCTATCTCCCTGGGCTGGTCTCTCTCCCTCCCTGTGCTGGTATCGCTCTATCTCCCTGGGCTGGTCTTTCTCTCTCTCCCTGGGCTGGTCTCTCTCTCGCCCTGGTCTGGTCTCTCTCTCTCTCTCTCTCCCTGGGCTGGTCTCTCTCTCTCTCTCTCCCTGGGCTGGTCTCTCTCCCTCCCTGGGCTGGTATCGCTCTATCTCCCTGGGCTTGTCTCTCTCTCTCCCTGGGCTGGTCTCCCTCTCCCTAGTCTGGGCTCTCTCTCTCTCTCCCTGGTCTAGTCTCACTCTCTCTCTCCCTGGGCTGGTCTCTCTCTCCCTGGGCTGGTCTCACTCTCTCCCTGGGCTGGTCTCTCTCCCTCCCTGTGCTGGTCTCTCTCTCTCTCCCTGTGCTGGTCTCTCTCTCTCTCTCTCTTCCCTTGGCTGGTCTCTCTCTCTCTCTCCCTGGGCTGGTCTCTCTCTCTCTCTCCCTGGGCTGGTCTCTCTCTCTCCCTGGGCTGGTCTCTCTCTCTCTCCCTGGGCTGGTCTCTCTCCCTCCCTGGGCTGGTCTCCCTCTCTCCCTGGGCTGGTCTCTCTCTCTCTCTCTTCCTGGGCTGGTCTCTCTTTCTCCCTGGGCTGGTCTCTCTCTCTGTCCCCAGGTTGGTCTCTCTCCCTCCCTGGGCTGGTCTCTCTCTCTCTCTGGGCTGGTCTCTCTCTCTCCCTGGGCTGGTCTCTCTCTCTGTCCCCAGGTTGGTCTCTCTCCCTCCCTGGGCTGGTCTCTCTCTCTCCCTGGGCTGGTCTCTTTCTCTCCCTGGGCTGGTCACCCCCTCCCTGTGCTGGTCTCTCTCTCTATACCCGGTCTGGTCTCTCTCTGTCCCTGGGCTGGTCTCTCTGTCCCTGGGCTGGTCTCTCTCTCTCCCTGGGCTGGTCTCTCTTTCTCTCCCTGGGCTGGTCTCTCTTTCTCTCCCTGGGCTGGTCTCTCTCTCTCCCTGGGCTGGTCTCTCTCTCCCTGGTCTAGTCTGTCTCTCTCTCTCCCTGGGCTGATCTCTCTCTCTCCCTGGGCTTGTCTCTCTCTCCCTGGACTGTTCTCCCTCTCTGTCCCTGGGCTGGTCTCTCTCTCTCTCCCTGGGCTGGTCTCTCTCTCCCTGGACTGGCTCTCTCTCTCTCCATGGGCTGGTCTCTCTCTCTCTCCCTGGGCTGGTCTCTCTCTCTCTCCCTGGGCTGGTCTCCCTCTCTCCCTGGGCTGGTCTCCCTCTCTCCCTGGTCTGGTCTCTCTCTCTCTCTCTCCGTGGGCTGGTCTCTCTCTATGTCCCTGGGCTGGTCTCTCTCTCCCTGGGCTGGTCTGTCTCTGTCCCTGGGCTGGTCTCTCTCTCTCTCTACCTGGGCTGGTCTCTCTCTCTCTCCCTGGGCTAGTCTCTCTCTATGACCCTGGGCTGGTCTCTTCTTCCCTGGGCTGGTGTCTTTCTCTCCCTGGGATGGTCTCTCTCTCTCCTCGGGTTGGGCTCTCTCCATTGGGCTGGTCTCTCACTGTCCCTGGGCTGGTCTCTCTCTCCCTGGGCTGGTCTCTCTCCCTCTCCCTGTGCTGGTCTCTCTCTCTCCCTGGGCTGGTCTCTCTCTGTCCCTGGGCTGGTCTCCCTCTCTCCCTGGTCTGGTCTCTCTCTCTCTCTCTCCCTGGGCTGGTCTCTCTCTCTCTCTCTCCCTGGGCTGGTCTCTCTCTATCTCCCTGGGCTGGTCTCTCTCCCTCCCTGGGCTGGTATCGCTCTATCTCCCTGGGCTGGTCTTTCTCTCTCTCCCTGGGCTGCTCTCTCTCTCTCCCTGGGCTGGTCTCTCTCTCTCCCTGGGCTGGACTTTCTCTCTCTCCCTGGGCTGGACTCTCTCTCTCTCTGGGCTGGTCTCTCTCTCTCCCTGCTCTGGTCTCTCTCTCGCTCTACCTGGGCTGGTCTCTCTCTGTCCCTGGGCTGGTCTCTCTCTCTCCCTGGGCTGGTCTCTCTCTGTCACTGGGCTGGTCTCTCTCTCTCTCTCTCCGTGGGCTGGTCTCCCCCTCTCCCTGGTGTGGTCTCTCTCTCCCTCTCTCCCTGGTCTGGTCTCTCTCTCTCTCTCTCCCTGGGCTGGTCTCCCTCTCTCCCTGGTCTGGTCTCTCTCTCTCTTTCTCCCTGGGCTGGTCTCCCTCTCTCCCTGGTCTGGTCTCTCTCTCTCTCTCTCCCTGGGCTGGTCTCTCTCTCTCTCTCTCCCTGGGCTAGTCTCACTCTCTTCCTGGGCTGGTATCTCTCTATCTCCCTGGGCTAGTATCTCTCTATCTCCCTGGGCTGGTCTCTCTCTCTCCCTGGGCTGGTCTCTCTCTCTCCCCAGGCTGGTCTCTCTCTCTCTCCCCGGGCTGGTCACTCTCTCTGTCCCTGGGCTGGTCTCTCTGTGTCCCTGGGCTGGTCTCTCTCTCTCTCTCTCCCTGGGCTGGTCTCCCTCTCTCCCTTGTCTGGTCTCTCTCTCCCTCTCTCCCTGGTGTGGTCTCTCTCTCTCTCTCTCCCTGGGCTGGTCTCCCTCTCTCCCTGGTCTGGTCTCTCTCTCTCTCTCTCCCTGGGCTAGTCTCACTCTCTCCCTGGGCTGGTATCTCTCTATCTCCCTGGGCTGGTCTCTCTCCCTCCCTGTGCTGGTATCGCTCTATCTCCCTGGGCTGGTCTTTCTCTCTCTCCCTGGGCTGGTCTCTCTCTCTCCCTGGTCTGGTCTCTCTCTCTCTCTCTCTCCCTGGGCTGGTCTCACTCTCTCTCTCTCCCTGGGCTTGTCTCTCTCCCTCCCTGGGCTGGTATCGCTCTATCTCCCTGGGCTGGTCTCTCTCTCTCCCTGGGCTGGTCTCTCTCTCTCCCCAGGCTGGTCTCTCTCTCTCTCCCCGGGCTGGTCACTCTCTCTGTCCCTGGGCTGGTCTCTCTGTGTCCCTGGGCTGGTCTCTCTCTCTCTCTCTCCCCGGGCTGGTCTCCCTCTCTCCCTTGTCTGGTCTCTCTCTCCCTCTCTCCCTGGTCTGGTCTCTGTCTCTCTCTCTCCCTGGGCTGGTCTCCCTCTCTCCCTGGTCTGGTCTCTCTCTCTCTCTCTCTCTCCCTGGGCTAGTCTCACTCTCTCCCTGGGCTGGTATCTCTCTATCTCCCTGGGCTGGTCTCTCTCCCTCCCTGTGCTGGTATCGCTCTATCTCCCTGGGCTGGTCTTTCTCTCTCTCCCTGGGCTGGTCTCTCTCTCTCCCTGGTCTGGTCTCTCTCTCTCTCTCCCTGGGCTGGTCTCTCTCTCTCTCTCTCCCTGGGCTGGTCTCTCTCCCTCCCTGGGCTGGTATCGCTCTATCTCCCTGGGCTTGTCTCTCTCTCTCCCTGGGCTGGTCTCCCTCTCCCTAGTCTGGTCTCTCTCTCTCTCTCCCTGGTCCAGTCTCTCTCTCTCTCTCCCTGGGCTGGTCTCTCTCTCTCTCTCTCCCTGGGCTTGTTTCTCTCTCTCTCTTCTCCCTGGGCTGGTCTCTCTCTCCCTGGTGTGGTCTCACTCTCTCCCTGGGCTGGTCTCTCTCTCTCCCTGTGCTGGTCTCTCTCTCTCCCTGTGCTGGTCTCTCTCTCTCTCTCTCTTCCCTTGGCTCGTCTCTCTCTCTCTCTCCCTGGGCTGGTCTCTCTCTCTCTGTCCCTGGGCTGGTCTCTCTCTCTGTCCCTGGGCTGGTCTCTCTCTCTCCCTGGGCTGGTCTCTCTCTCTCCCTGGGATGGTCTCTCTCTCTCTCCTCGGGTTGGTCTCTCTCTCCCTGGGCTGGTCTCTCTCTCTCCCTGGGCTGGTCTCTCTCTCTCTCCCTGGGCTGGTCTCTCTCCCTGCCTGGGCTGGTCTCCCTCTCTCCCTGGGCTGGTCTCTCTCTCTCTCTCTTCCTGGGCTGGTCTCTCTCTCTCCCTGGGCTGGTCTCTCTCTCTGACCCAGGTTGGTCTCTCTCCCTCCCTGGGCTGGTCTCTCTCTCTCCCTGGGCTGGTCTCTCTCTCTCCCTGGGCTGGTTTCTCTCTCTGTCCCCAGGTTGGTCTCTCTCCCTCCCTGGGCTGGTCTCTCTCTCTCCCTGGGCTGGTCTCTTTCTCTCCCTGGGCTGGTCACCCCCTCCCTGTGCTGGTCTCTCTCACTATACCCGGTCTGGTCTCTCTCTGTCCCTGGGCTGGTCTCTCTGTCCCTGGGCTGGTCTCTCTCTCCCTGGGCTGGTCTCTCTCTGTCACTGGGCTGGTCTCTCTCTCTCTCTGGTCTGGTCTCTCTCTCTCTCTCTCCGTGGGCTGGTCTCCCCCTCTCCCTGGTCTGGTCTCTCTCTCCCTCTCTCCCTGGTCTGGTCTCTCTCTCTCTCTCTCCCTGGGCTGGTCTCCCTCTCTCCCTGGTCTGGTCTCTCTCTCTCTCCCTCCCTGGGCTGGTCTCCCTCTCTCCCTGGTCTGGTCTCTCTCTCTCTCTCTCCCTGGGCTGGTCTCTCTCTCTCTCTCTCCCTGGGCTAGTCTCACTCTCTTCCTGGGCTGGTATCTCTCTATCTCCCTGGGCTAGTATCTCTCTATCTCCCTGGGCTGGTCTCTCTCTCTCCCTGGGCTGGTCTCTCTCTCTCCCCAGGCTGGTCTCTCTCTCTCTCCCCGGGCTGGTCACTCTCTCTGTCCCTGGGCTGGTCTCTCTGTGTCCCTGGGCTGGTCTCTCTCTCTCTCTCTCCCCGGGCTGGTCTCCCTCTCTCCCTTGTCTGGTCTCTCTCTCCCTCTCTCCTTGGTCTGGTCTCTGTCTCTCGCTCTCCCTGGGCTGGTCTCCCTCTCTCCCTGGTCTGGTCTCTCTCTCTCTCTCTCCCTGGGCTAGTCTCACTCTCTCCCTGGGCTGGTATCTCTCTATCTCCCTGGGCTGGTCTCTCTCCCTCCCTGTGCTGGTATCGCTCTATCTCCCTGGGCTGGACTTTCTCTCTCTCCCTGGGCTGGTCTCTCTCTCTCCCTGGTCTGGTCTCTCTCTCTCTCTCTCTCCCTGGGCTGGTCTCTCTCTCTCTCTCTCCCTGGGCTGGTCTCTCTCCCTCCCTGGGCTGGTATCGCTCTATCTCCCTGGGCTGGTCTCTCTCTCTCCCTGGGCTGGTCTCCCTCTCCCTAGTCTGGTCTCTCTCTCTCTCTCCCTGGTCTAGTCTCTCTCTCTCTCTCCCTGGGCTGGTCTCTCTCTCCCTGGTCTAGTCTCTCTCTCTCTCTCCCTGGGCTGGTCTCTCTCTCCGTGGGCTGGTCTCCCCCTCTCCCTGGTGTGGTCTCTCTCTCCCTCTCTCCCTGGTCTGGTCTCTCTCTCTCTCTCTCCCTGGGCTGGTCTCCCTCTCTCCCTGGTCTGGTCTCTCTCTCTCTCTCTCCCTGGGCTGGTCTCCCTCTCTCCCTGGTCTGGTCTCTCTCTCTCTCTCTCCCTGGGCTGGTCTCTCTCTCTCTCTCTCCCTGGGCTAGTCTCACTCTCTTCCTGGGCTGGTATCTCTCTATCTCCCTGGGCTAGTATCTCTCTATCTCCCTGGGCTGGTCTCTCTCTCTCCCTGGGCTGGTCTCTCTCTCTCCCCAGGCTGGTCTCTCTCTCTCTCCCCGGGCTGGTCACTCTCTCTGTCCCTGGGCTGGTCTCTCTGTGTCCCTGGGCTGGTCTCTCTCTCTCTCTCTCCCCGGGCTGGTCTCCCTCTCTCCCTTGTCTGGTCTCTCTCTCCCTCCCTCCCTGGTCTGGTCTCTCTCTCTCTCTCTCCCTGGGCTGGTCTCCCTCTCTCCCTGGTCTGGTCTCTCTCTCTCTCTCTCCCTGGGCTAGTCTCACTCTCTCCCTGGGCTGGTATCTCTCTATCTCCCTGGGCTGGTCTCTCTCCCTCCCTGTGCTGGTATCGCTCTATCTCCCTGGGCTGGTCTTTCTCTCTCTCCCTGGGCTGGTCTCTCTCTCTCCCTGGTCTGGTCTCTCTCTCTCTCTCTCTCCCTGGGCTGGTCTCTCTCTCTCTCTCTCCCTGGGCTGGTCTCTCTCCCTCCCTGGGCTGGTATCGCTCTATCTCCCTGGGCTGGTCTCTCTCTCTCCCTGGGCTGGTCTCCCTCTCCCTAGTCTGGTCTCTCTCTCTCTCTCCCTGGTCTAGTCTCTCTCTCTCTCTCCCTGGGCTGGTCTCTCTCTCCCTGGTCTAGTCTCTCTCTCTCTGTCCCTGGGCTGGTCTCTCTCTCTCCCTGGGCTGGTCTCTCTCTCTCTCCCTGGGCTGTTCTCTCTCTCTCCCTGGGCTGGTCTCTCTCACTCTCTCTCTGGGCTGGTCTCTCTCTCTCTCCCTGGGATGGTTTCTCTCTCTCTCCTCGGGTTGGTCTCTCTCTCCCTGGGCTGGTCTCTCTCTCTCCCTGGGCTGGTCCCTCTCTCTC